>NW_026998112.1:0-14980 GCF_035044405.1 Drosophila montana | reverse complement strand
AGTGGTTGCTAATTCTGTTAAAGAAAAGGGGAATCCGCCGGGATCGCTCCACTTCGGTTAGGTTAGAATTGGCCTGCGTGATGGGTGCTGCTGGGATCGCTCCGCTGCAAGACGAAAGCCTACAAACGCACAATTGCTACGCAGATAACGCAAACACTGTTTTATTTTGTGTACGTTCACTTCCGTTTTATTTGCTTTATTAGCTTCCCTAAGCTTGCTGCACCGTCGATTCTAGGCTGTTCTTACCTAACCTGGCAGCTAACTTGCGTTCCCTAAACTCTGTCCTTCGTTATGTATGCACGTCCGATACTCACCAAAGTGACGCTGCTGATCGGCGGCAGCAGCTCACGACCCCTTTTCGCCATTTTCGCTCTCCGGCGAAAACTCTCGCGCAAGCATTCGCTTTCTTCAACTCCTACTTTAAACGATTTAGGAGTCAGAGTTGCTTATGATTAAATTTACATTATAACTGGCTCCTCTTAATTCCTAATAAATCTACTCCTTTATATTCTTAATGATAAGTTTTCTATTTCATATTTCAGCTTCATTTGTTTGGCACTTATCCTATGATTATTTATGATTATTTATAATATTGGTGGGTCTATTGTGACTCCGCGTCACACTTTATTTGACGAGAGTGAATTTGTATCAATTTATTATGTTGAATATCTGGATTATGACTGACAAAACAAAAATTGGCTAACGCTATATTTAAAGCTAAATAATAATTGGAGTACGTGACTTTTTGCAAAGGGGCAGCAGCTGCAGCTTGTTTATGCTAGCGCCTTTTTGTTGATCAGTTTTTGTTTATAAATGATTGTTGACAATATGTGAGCTTGGCTGCAGAAGGCATTCTGCTCTTATGATTTTCGCTGCTGTTAGCACTATTTGAATTCGGCTGCAGAAGGCATGCTATTGTTATGATTATTCAATTTGTAAGCACACAGTGGGTTATACCCTGCAATGCAGCTTATGAATAACACTGGTTCAAAATTCTGTTGTTTGGAATATGTCACTCCTCCCCACCAATAAATAAAGCCTGTCCTCACGCGTGTAGAGTGTATAAAAAAGGTAAGTATAATAAAAAATATTATTTAAATGCTAGGATACAAATTAGCTAACATACTTAAATTTTCTTGTGCATTTTCAATTTCAAGTTCAACCGGGAGTTTTACAGGTTGCTGATCAATAACATTTAGTTTCTTAATAAATATTCGTTTGGGTAAATTTTTAAACTTATATGATAGATGCATTATTATGATTAATATGAAGATTACAAATACTGTAATTATTATAATTGGAATATTTTATTTTCTTTAGTATTTTCGAAAATTATTTCTTTTATTTTTGATAATTCGTCTTATAATGATTAGTTTTTCGACCTCTTTTATGATAAAAAATGATATTCGTCAATTTGTTCTATTTTCCCAGTGGGTTCGTAAGGGTTATGTAATTTACCGTGAATTATGGGTGATTTCCTAAACTTTGTATTTACTTCGAAATCATTTCGGTTCTTATTAAGATTATTTATTCTGGTCTCTTTTATATTCTGTGTGTTATAATTAGGTGTAGCTGGGTAAATAAACATCTCAGCTGGAGTTTTGCCAGAGTTATGTTTTAGCTTATCATTATAAGTGTATAAAATTACTTCAATTTTCATGAGTCTATTTTCTTCGTCATCGTCAGTATTTAAAATAATTATTTTTTCATTAATTGTCTTATGTAGTTTTTCTACATCCGCTATACCATTTTTACTTGTTGTTATTTGAATTTCAATTTTTTCCTTATTCAACCATTTTTTTTAAGGGCAAGACTCATAAAAGCATATGTCCATATCAGTCTTCAGAGTTGCAGGTTTTCCCATATTGTTAAATATTTGAATGAGTCCTCTTTTAACTACCATCCAATCCTTGCCGTTAAGTTCAACTACATTAGCAAATTTTGAATATATATCAATACGTGTTAAACAGCTGTGGTTTTTTTTTGAATAAATATCTACTACGTTAGTTTCTCTACAGTTTTCTACTTCTGCTGTAATAAATTTAAATTTACATGATGTGTTCCTGTGATCAGTCTTGGCTAGATTTCAAACTTCACATTCGTTAATTATGTTTTGGATTAAATTTGGATAGTCTGGGTAATAGTATGTTTTTTAAAAAGGTCTGACCATCTTTTCGATACCTGGATGTAAAAGTTTCTTGTGGTTGCTAACTATTATTTCTGTAAATTCTGCATAGCTCCTAACGTCTTTTAGTTTAATAGTTGTTCGTAATGTTCGAGTTGTTTTAGGGTTCATAATTTCTAAAAAGGCTTGTTGCATTATTTCAAAATCTGAGTCGTATTCAATGTATATTACGCTTGAATTGTTGCAAAAATGTTTTATCAATATCTGATTAGCTTTTTCAATGTTTAGGGATAAATATTCGATTTTTATTCTTAATTTATTAAAATATGGTTCAATTTCTATTTTTTCGGGATCACTGCTTATCATTTCTTTTTGTCTACTAAAATAGTTTAATGGTTTTTCTGTTAAATGTATTAAATTTTCATTACCTTCTTCAAGGCTATGTGCTGTTTAACCAAAAAAGTGGCTTGTGATCGTTTTAAATGCCAAATGGTCTGCCATATAAATATGGGCGAAAGTATTTTACTGCCCACACTATTTTTCTATTGCACTGTATTTTTGTTCGTGGTCGTTTAACGTTCCACTTGAGAAACTAATTGACTTGTTATCTTGGGACAACACAGCTGCTATTGCAAAATTACTTTTGTCGGCTGTTACCTGAAACTTTTTATTAAAATTTGGACATGTAATCTAATGGAAACCTTTTGCTAAATTGTAAGGAAGCTACTGGCCGGGGTACAACTCTGTCTTACCAGGACCAGCAATCTACAAGACTTTGGTTAGTTTGCTGGGATGGAAGGTTTAGAAGGGGGAGGAAGTGTTTCAAACGAACTATGACTCTTAATACTTTCATAGGATAGGGAGGAAGACGCATACACATAACCGGGATTGCTCACGCGGCCAGCAGACTAAGCCCCAACTCACACACACACACCACCGGGATTGCTCACGCGATCGGCGGCTAAGCCCTGATTCACACATCTAAGGCCGGGATTGCTCACGCGATCGTCAAACCAACACAATTCACACGCACACACGACCGGGATTGCTCACGTGATCGGCAAACTAACCCAATGCACGCACACACACGACCGGGAGTCCTGATTCACACATACACGGTCGGGGTCCGAAGTTAGTATTAATTGAAAACAGATAGATTAAACGACTTTCCTTTCTAGTTTCCTTTATTCATATTCACTTATGACTTACTGTCTGACACAATTTCCCTAAGTTAAAACAAATTAGCTAACATACTTAAATTTTCTTGTGCATTTTCAATTTCAAGTTCAACCGGGAGTTTTACAGGTTGCTGATCAATAACATTTAGTTTCTTAATAAATATTCGTTTGGGTAAATTTTTAAACTTATATGATAGATGCATTATTATGATTAATATGAAGATTACAAATACTGTAATTATTATAATTGGAATATTTTATTTTCTTTAGTATTTTCGAAAATTATTTCTTTTATTTTTGATAATTCGTCTTATAATGATTAGTTTTTCGACCTCTTTTATGATAAAAAATGATATTCGTCAATTTGTTCTATTTTCCCAGTGGGTTCGTAAGGGTTATGTAATTTACCGTGAATTATGGGTGATTTCCTAAACTTTGTATTTACTTCGAAATCATTTCGGTTCTTATTAAGATTATTTATTCTGGTCTCTTTTATATTCTGTGTGTTATAATTAGGTGTAGCTGGGTAAATAAACATCTCAGCTGGAGTTTTGCCAGAGTTATGTTTTAGCTTATCATTATAAGTGTATAAAATTACTTCAATTTTCATGAGTCTATTTTCTTCGTCATCGTCAGTATTTAAAATAATTATTTTTTCATTAATTGTCTTATGTAGTTTTTCTACATCCGCTATACCATTTTTACTTGTTGTTATTTGAATTTCAATTTTTTCCTTATTCAACCATTTTTTTTAAGGGCAAGACTCATAAAAGCACTGTCCATATCAGTCTTCAGAGTTGCAGGTTTTCCCATATTGTTAAATATTTGAATGAGTCCTCTTTTAACTACCATCCAATCCTTGCCGTTAAGTTCAACTACATTAGCAAATTTTGAATATATATCAATACGTGTTAAACAGCTGTGGTTTTTTTTTGAATAAATATCTACTACGTTAGTTTCTCTACAGTTTTCTACTTCTGCTGTAATAAATTTAAATTTACATGATGTGTTCCTGTGATCAGTCTTGGCTAGATTTCAAACTTCACATTCGTTAATTATGTTTTGGATTAAATTTGGATAGTCTGGGTAATAGTATGTTTTTTAAAAAGGTCTGACCATCTTTTCGATACCTGGATGTAAAAGTTTCTTGTGGTTGCTAACTATTATTTCTGTAAATTCTGCATAGCTCCTAACGTCTTTTAGTTTAATAGTTGTTCGTAATGTTCGAGTTGTTTTAGGGTTCATAATTTCTAAAAAGGCTTGTTGCATTATTTCAAAATCTGAGCGGCTAAGCCCTGATTCACACATCTAAGGCCGGGATTGCTCACGCGATCGTCAAACCAACACAATTCACACGCACACACGACCGGGATTGCTCACGTGATCGGCAAACTAACCCAATGCACGCACACACACGACCGGGAGTCCTGATTCACACATACACGGTCGGGGTCCGAAGTTAGTATTAATTGAAAACAGATAGATTAAACGACTTTCCTTTCTAGTTTCCTTTATTCATATTCACTTATGACTTACTGTCTGACACAATTTCCCTAAGTTAAAGCCGCACTGTTCGGAGCCCGAGCGCTACGCTGCGCACACTTAGTCCCTTTCGTCTCCGCCTTCTGTTGCACACGTCCACTTACTTCGATGCTCGCTCAAAAAATGCCAGCACGCTCGCAAGCAAGCCATGCGCTTGTCTCGGCCGCTCAATTTCGCCGCGAGCTTTCGCAACTTCTCCTCAGAGCTTTCGCTCTTCGCCGCCGAATTGAAGCTGCGCTCTCGAGACGGTGTTGAGTAACCGATCGGCAACGCACGATTGCTGCGGCGGCCGGCAGTTAAATGCAAACCTAAATTTCGCATTTGCTGGTTACGTGGCTTCTTGCCCTTAATTTTCTATTTATTACTATATAGAATTAATGCTTATAAACTAACAATACTATAATTATGAACTGGGGGGTGGCTACCATATTCGTATGCTTGCTGACAGGTCTCAAGAGGATGTCTTGATAGTGCGTCGGCCATGCCCCAGATAGACCAACTTTTCTCTGAAGAAGCTGCACTTCTTCCTATTCAGCCTGAGATTGGCCGCCCTCAACCGGCGGAAATCCTCTCTCTTGTTGCGTGTTACGTGTTGCTCCTTTGTCGCCCCTATCACCACGATATCGTCTAGGTAGGCGAAAGCATGTGGTTCCATCTCCGGCCCTAGTCGCACACGCTGAATGTAGAACAAATGGCACCGCCCGCTATTGTAAAAGACTTCTCCCGGGGACTGTGAATGCCGTGCATTCCCGGCTATCGGCTGCCATCGGTATCTGCCAGTACCCGTGCTTCAAATCCAGAGTGGAGATGAACCGGGCGTGACGCAATCGCTCCAGGATGTGATTAATTCGGGGGACAGGATAAGCATCCGGAATGGAATACGCATTGAGCTGTCGGTAATCAATACTCATGCGCCACTCGCCAGTCTTCTTTTTGACTAAGACGATTGGGGCGCAGTGCGGACTACGCTACGGCTCGATGCCACCTGCTTGGATCAGCTCATCCACCTGTTCGTCAATCACCCTCTACATGGCCGGATTCTTCGGGTAGTACCTCTGCTTCAGTGGCTTGTCGTCCTTTAGCCGGATCCTGTGCTCCGCGATGTGCGAGACATCCTGCAGCCCCTCGAAGAGTGCCAGTTCCACTCCGCCTCCTCTTTGCAGCTCTACGCGCCGCCTCTTGGGCTTTTCAAGCTCTCGATCCGATCCCGGCCTCACTTCCTTCTTCATGTCTTTTTCCATCGGTTGCCGAGCAGGTGATCCCTTTCATGACCTGGGAGGCCTTCCTTCGGTTCACTCAGCGTATTTTCTACATTCTGCTGCCGAGCAGGTGCTCCCCTTTCATGATCTGGGCTCTTCGGCTCTTCGCTCGTAGCCTTTTCCGCTGAATGACGAGCAGGCACTCCCGCTTCCTGACGCGTGAGACCTTCTTTCGGGCTTTTTCTTGTCCCGGACCGCGCGACCGTTTCCGTCACCGTCTCTAGGACCAGCTCTGCCTTGCCGCAGCGTATTGTAGGGCCCATTGCACCCAAAGACCCATTCCCAGGATAACGTGGTCTAACATCGAGGGCATGAAAACATCGACATGCCGATCACCTTCCCCGCTAGGCCGACGTCCAACCACAATGCCTTCCCTACTTCGAGCTTGGACCCATCTGCCAGACGAATGCGTGTCTGCACGTCCTCCGCTCTTCCCCGAATCGCCCACTTGCGTACGCAATCTTCACTCATGAAGCTGCGAGTGGCTCCGGTATCGATAGTGGCAGGCTTCGTCAAAATAGCGTAGAGGCAGGAAGAACTCTGCGAAACCCCTCCTAAACACTGACCATGGCACATCCCTGAGTCTACTACTTAAGAACCAACGAGCGGCACTGTCACAGAATATCTCGCTCATTGCCCTAGGCATGCGATCGAGGGCAATGGCATATGTGATGGCCGCTCCTCTAGGTCCTCCAAGAATCAAGGGTGTCGGAGCGGCCATCATACCCCATGCCCCACTTCCGGACTTGTTATGGGACGTTTACGAGGTGTCCCCCCGGGGGTTGTACCGATCTCGCCCACTCTGTGCTACTCGGATTCATGACCACCTGACTCCCTGATCTGCTTCCAGAGTATTCCGCCCTCTGCCTCATAGCTGTCTCATACTCCATAGCCAGCTGGGTCAGCTGGGACAAGGTAGAGAAATCTTGCCGTCGAACGTGGAGCATGTATACAGGGGCGGCATTCTCGTAAATCCGGTGCAAATTCTGGCGTGATGCATTAGAGCTCTCAGCTCTATCAGGTATTCCTTGAATTCCTCCTCTACGCGCTGCCGACGGGACCGGATTGCGTCCTCAAGCCTCTCGAAATGGCGTGGAGGCAGGAAGAACTCCAAGAAACCCCTCCTAAGCACTGACCATGGCACATCCCTGAGTCCACTACTCAAGAACCAACGAGCAGCCCTGTCGCAGAATATCTCGCTCATTGCCCTGGGCATACGGTCGAGTACAATGCCATATGTGATGGCCTGCTCCTCTAGGTCCTCCAAAAACCCAAGGGGGTCGGAGCGGGCATCATACCTCATGACCCACTTCCGAACTTGTTCCGGGACGTTTTCGAGAGGCCTGCCATCCGACATAGGATATGGCCGGGCAGGATGAGGAACTCAGCTCGGCGACATGATTTCTGCGTCGTTCGCTGTTGTTCGGCGGGATCTGTTTCTTCTAGCTTCCTGAGCGTCCCCTACTCCCGTGACGGCTAAGCTAGGAATCGGAAGCTGTGGACACTCGTACAGTTGTGAGCTCCTCAGATCGGGCTCCGATTTCTGACGTGGCCGTCCGCCAACGTCGGGTGAGACGCCCCAGGATGGCGGCTCCAACGTTTTGGCATACTTAGACTCTAACTCGGCAAGCCGAGCCCAAGTTTCGAATAAATGGGCGCCTGAACGAACGTGGATAGCCGCTTACGCAGCTCCTCCATGCGCGCCCTTCCTTGTCCAGCCCGAACTCATGGGCGATTGCCACTAGTTCCTCCTTGCGCCGCTGGTGGATGCATCGCACGCCTACCCGCGGATTTGCCTGCTTCGACTTCTCTCTCTCTCTCTCGTACACCCTTACTCAGTTTTGAGTTTCGTGTGTGGGCGATTTTCGATCCGCTTTTCACTCCTTTACTTATATTATTTCTTTGTGTTGGTGCCTTTTCCCTCTATTTCACAAAATTGTGGAAGGTTGTGAATAAAATTAATAAAAAAAAACATAATATTCTCTTAAATTCTGTCCATCTTTGGTCTTTGCCTTAGTCTTTATTATCTTCCTTTTCTCTGTTATTATTCATTTATTTATTCATTTCTTTATATATATATATTTTGTTGGTCACTCCACAAAAATAAAGAAAAAAGTATATAAATCTTTTAATTTTTATATATGTTTTTTTTTTTATTGCTCACTTCACAAAAAAAAACTAGTCCACTTGACGTTCTTCCAACTTGAAATCCTCGTCCATTTAACTCGTATTGTATTTGTCTGTTTTTATTGTTCACTCCGTTTCATTTATTATTAAACGCACCCGTTCTCATTGCTTTCGCCAACTGTATTGCCGAATCCAACTTTTCACCGCGGGTGATTTGAATTCGTCGCGCTGCCCCGAAGCCTTAACGGCCCTTCGACGCCGACGTCGACTGCGCCGCGCGTTTGTGCACACGTGTGCAAGCGTTGTCTCGATATCGCCAGGCTGGCGTAAAATCTCAAAATAGAGCCCGGTGAGTGCCAAAATCCAGGGGTAGGCATGCGCTGGATCCACCAGCGGCGAAAGGAGGAACTAGTGGCGATCGCCGGGCGACATCGAGACCACACTTGCACACGTGTGCACAAACGCGCGGCGCAGTCGACGTCGGCGTCGGAGGGCCGTTAAGGCGTACAGTGGGACGAGCTTAACTCACGCGCGGTGAAAAGTTGAATTCCTCAGTACAGTTGGCGAAGGCAATGAGAACAGGCGCGTTTAATAATAAATAAAACGGAGTGAACAATAAAAACAGACAAGTATAATACGAGTTGGATGGACGAGGATTTAATGTTAAAAGAACGTCAAAAAAAAGGGGTTAAAATATTTATTTATTTTTTTTAATTTTTTTTTGTGGAGTGGCCAAGAAAAACAAAAAAATAATAAAATAAAACAAATAAATAAATAAATGAATAATAATAGAAAAAACGGAAAATAATAGAGAATAAGTTTGCAAAAGAGGCAAAATAAGACAAAGAAATAATAAAAATTAAAAAGTGAAAAGGTGGAATATATATCCGCGCATATATATTGTCGAGATCAGATAAGCCTACAGAAAAGACAAAGTCACAAGTGAATAAGCCAACCTACGGAACGAGAATCGCCCACCCACGTAACACAGAGACCGAGTAGGAGTCCACGAGAGAGAGAGAGAAGTCGAAGCGGACACCTAGAGTGAGTAGTAAAAACTCAAAATGGAGCCATGAGTGCCAAAATCCGGGGGTAGGCGTTCGCTGGATCCACCAGCGGCGCAAGGAGGACTTAGTGGCGATCGCCCATGAGTTCAGGCTGGACAAGGAAGGGCGCGTGGAGGAGCTGCCTTAGCGGCATCCACGTTCGTTCAGGATGGCGGCCATACATCCGAGATTTGGGCTCGGCTTGCCGAGTTAGAGTCTCAGTATGCCAAAACGTTGGAACCGCTATCCTGGGGCGTCTAACCCGACGCTGGCGGACGGCCGCGTCAGAAATCGGAGCCCGATCTGAGGAGCTCACAACTGTACGAGCGTCCACAGCTTCCGATTGGCATTGCCCTCGACCGTATGCCCAAGGCAATGCGCGAGATATTCTGCGACAGGGCTGCTCGTTGGTTCTTGAGTAATGGACTCAGGGACGTTCCATGGTCAGTGTTTAGGAGGGGCTTCTTGGAGTTCTTCCTGCCTCCACGCTATTTTGAGAGGCTTGAGGACGAAATCCGGTCCCGTCGTCAGCGCGTGGGGGAGGAATTCAAAGAATATCTGATAGAACTGAGGGCCCTAATGCACCACGCCAGATACGAGCCGCAGCAGGAGTTACATCGGATCTATGAGAATGCTGCTCCCAAGTACAGGCTTTATGTGCGACGGCAAGATTTCTCCACCTTGTCCCAGCTGACCCAGCTGGCTGTGGAGTATGAAACAGTAATGAGGCAGAGGGCAGAATACTCAGGAAGTAGACCAGAGAGTAAGGCGGTCACGAGTTCGAGTACAACCGAGTGGGCGAGGACGGTACAGCCCCCGGGGGGACACCTTAACCCATTTCGGTCTACTCCCTTCGGATCCGGGGCGACTGGTGTGGATAAACGTGTCTCCATCCCGCTAGCAACGGCCCCTGCGGAAGTTGCCCATCAGATGACGAGCCAAGAGTCCGGAAATGGTAGGTGCGCACAGGAGGGGCACTTTGCCAGGTAATGTCCCAACCCACCTGTCTTGTCCTGCTGGGTATGCGGGAACCGAGGTAGGAGAAGCCAGGATTGTTGTCGCCGCACGGAAGCGGGAAATGGGCAACGGCGGCGCCCAGGCCAGGATACACAAGGGACCCGGTAAATGGACACCAGACCGACCAAGGTGGTCGGATCGTCGCTACGGTGGAGATTGGCGGGCAAACGATGCCTGCCACCATCGACACTGGAGCCACGCGCAGCTTCATGAGTGAAAACTGCGTGCGCAAGTGGGCGATTCGGGGGAGAACGGAGGACGTTCAGACGCGCATTCGTCTGGCAGATAGGTTCACTCTAGAGGTAGGGAAGGCGCTGAGATTAAACGTCACCATAGCGGGACAGATGATTAGCATGGTGATGCTCATCATGCCCTCAATGGTAGACCACGTCATCCTAGGGATGGATTCCTGGGTTCAATGGGCACTTCCATACGCTGTGGCAAGGTAGAACTGGCCCTAGATACGGTGACGGTACCGATCACGGAATCTGAAACAAGGGAAAAGCCAAAAGAGGGCTTCACGCGCCAGGAAGCGGGAGTGCCTGCTCGCCAACCAGCGAATAAGGCCAAGAAAAAGGAAGCGAGAGAGGAGCCTCAGTCGGGATTGGGCCGAGAGTTCGAGGAGACCAAGAGGCGGCGTGTAGAGCTGCAGAGGCAGGTCTACGCCGGTCATGGAGGCGGCACGATAGAAGTATGCCAGATAACAGAGGAATCACGAGCCATGGTAAGGATCCACGCGGACGCAGGGAATCGAGAGCAGCTGCCCGAGCGCAGCAGGAATGGAGTTTCATCCGAAGTGTGCGTGATGCCTGGGGAAGGCGAGACGCAAGGGGAGTCCAACATCGAAGAGGCAGAGTGGCCAGCGGATCTGGATCCGGAACTGAGGGAGTTCCTGGAGTCAGAAGTATCACTCTTCGAGGGGCTTCAGGGAGTCCCACATATCGCGGAGCACATGATCCGGCTGAAGGATGACAAGCCGCTTAAGCAGAGATATAACCCAAAGAATCTGGCCATGCAGAGGGTGACTGACGAGCAAGTGGATGAGCTGATCCAGACAAATGCCATTGAGCCGTCGCGAAGTCCGCATAGCGCCCCAATCGTCTTAGTCAAGAAGAAGACTGGCGAGTGGCGCATGTGCATCGACTACCGATAACTCAATGCACATTCCATTCAGGATGCTTATCCTGTGCCCCGGATTAACCACATCTTGGAACGGTTGCGCCACACCCGGTTCACTTCCACTCTGGATTTGAAGCACAGGACAGGAGCGGGTGATAGCGTAGCCGGAAGTTGCTGAAAGCCGAAGTGAACTATTTTGCCACCGAGAAGGAGTGCCTGGCAATTGTATGGTCGATCCAGAAGCTGCGTTGCTACCTGGATTGGTACCTGTTCGACGTAATAACGGACAATCTTTCACTCAAATGGCTCAACTCGATTGAGAGCCCATCAGGAAGAATCGCGCGATGGGGACTGGAACTGCAACAATTCCAATTCGACGTTCACTACCGTCGAGGGAAGCTCAACGTCGTGGCCGACGCACTATCAAGACATCCTCTAGTGACCTGTCAGCAAGCAGTGGTGGCCGAGTCACCCTGCAAATGGGTCGTGAGCATGCGTGCTAGGATTACCGATGAGCCAGCCAAGTTCCTAGATTTCACGGAAGAAAATGGGCAGTTATATTGTCATTTGGGCCACCGAACGGTCGACGAGGACCACATTCCCTGGAAGCTATGTGTGACTAGTGGTCAGCGACAGAGGGTACTGCAAAAATGTCATGGTGCTCCCACGGCCGGGCATCAAGGCGTGAGGAAAACCGTGCCGAGGTTGGCCCAGAGATACTACTGGCCGGGGATGTTCCGTGACGCCGCCAAATACGTGAAATGCTGCGAGGTCTGCCAGAAGTTCAAGAGCGAGCAACTCAAACCGGCTGGTCGCATGCTGACGAGACAGGTAGCAGAGACAATGGCAGTACTCTGCGCGGATTTTGTCGGACCCCTTCCACGGTCGAGGCATGGCAACAAAATGCTACTGGTGTTCCATGATGCTTTCTCGAAGTGGGTGGAACTGGTCCCTCTCAGGAGAGCCACGGCGGCGCATTTGCAGACAGCGTTCCGAGAGAGGATTTTGAGTAGGTTCGGGGTGCCCAAGAAGTTTGTGTGCGACAACAGGCTACAATTTACAAGCCGTAGTTTCAAGGCTTTTCTGGAATCGCTGGGCGTAGAGGTCCAGTATACCACCCGTACTGTCCACAAGAGAATACTACCGAGAGGACCAACAGGACCGTGAAGACCATGATAGCGCAATTTATCGAGGGCCATCAGAGTTCGTGGGACGAGCTCTTGCCAGAAATATCGCTGGCGGCAACACAAGAGTGGCGGACTCGACGGGATTCAGTCCCGCTTTCCTGATGCAGGGGAGGGAGCCGCGGCTGCGCGCAGCCCTGTACGATCAGGTAACTCCGGGGTCCGCAACTAGTGCGCTCGACCCTAGGATGAAGGCAGATAAAATAAACGAAATCTTTGATATCGTCTACAGTAATCTCCAGCGTGCATCAAAAGACCAGGGCCGACATTACAACTTGCGGAGACGAGAGTGGCGGCCTTCGTTGCACTTGATGGCCCTACTACGACAGCACCAGCTGTCCAACGCCGCTGAGGGTTTCGCTGCGAAATTGGCTCCCAAATGGCCCCTATCAAGTTTGTGTCGCTCAACCTTGTGCGCCTAGTGAGGCCAGGCGAACGGAAGACGAGGGTGGCCAAAATTTCGCAGCTGAAGCTTCCACCAAGAGAGGACCGAAGACGAAGAGGACGCACCCAGATCCATGGACGCCCACGAACAGGCGAAGAGTGAGAGCGGCACCCGTTGCCCGACATAGCCACTATATTAAAAATTAAGAGTAGACTAACACTAGTAGCATAATCAGAATAGGCTTAGTAGTTTGTGAGCCGCACTGTGAGGATAGGGTATTAACAGTTAAGTAATGGATAAGTTAACGAATAAGCTAAATTCACAGATGGACCCCGAAATCATCCCAATTTCGTCAGACGAGGACGCTAGCAGCGGGGATACGGAGCCTTTCCTCGGACCCAGCGCCGGGGGTCGCCGACTCGACCCTCGCCAATGTCGCGAGTTTTACAGAGGAAGACAGTAGGAGGAGCCGCCGCGCCACTTCCGTCACACCTTTTGTTCCCGAAGGGCCAACGTCGTGGAACATTTGGACGGGATGGTTATGCTGATGACCGTCGAGGTGACGACCATGTTCGTCGAGGCCCCATTTTCGCGGAATTTGCCACCTTAAGCGGAAGAGTTAACCAGTATCCAGCATAACCTCTTCTCATAACCAACCCGGCCGTGTGAGTGTGAATCAGGCCTTAGTTTGGTTTTAGAAAAATTAAACAGAAACATTAAATTATAGCTACAAAAAATCAAGCTTTAAAAAATTCTTTTATTTATTTATTTTTTTTTTGTTTGTTTATTGTATTGAATCAAAAATAGCATACATTTTTATTACAACACAGTTGGCTTAGGTGATATTGCGCCAAGCCTGGTTGAGTCCTCAGGCTTTATCGTGGACAAACGCCAAGGCGGCTTGAGTAAGGCTGCATCGTCACGTAGGTAGCCGGGGGACTCTGGGGCGTCTCCTATGTCGTGGTTGGAGGAGGTCCTTGAACGATCTTCTCTTGAGCCTCCTGACTACACACCTCCCAGCGAGGTCTCTTGCTACCCGGTTGCAGTGTCGCTGCAAGCGTTCGTTGTACCGGTTGGCGAACGCTCCGACTTGGCTGTCTATGGTCTCCGTTTTGAGGTCTCTGTGGAAGGTGGAATTTTTGACGTACCAGTCAGCACCGGTAGTTCGGCGCAAGGCCAAGTTTTGGAGTGTCTGAGTTGATTTGTCCGAGTTTCAATGCCCCAAAACCTGGTACCGTATCTCCAAGTTGGCGCCACCACGACGTTGTAAACTGCCAAAACTGTGGCAAAGGGCTGTTGGGGTGTAGCAGCTAGTTGGCCTTGGCCATCTTAAAGCGGCACTGCATGAGATGGCCGTCGATGTGCGCCCGAAAGCTATCCAGTACAACTCCAAGATACTTAGTGGTTCTGCCAGACTGCTGGAGCCTTAACACGCCTTAGTGTGTAGTTGACTGCCTGTCACTTCGAGGCATTGAGCTTGATGATCCACCTGAGTGCCCAGCTCTCAAGCAAGTGGATGTATTCCTGGGCCCCCTCAGGGGCTTCATACTCGCAGTGGGCGGAGTAAAATATTGCCACGTCATCGACAAATGTAGCCATCAAGTATTTGCCTGGGGAAAAGATGCATCCTACACGCATCCTTCTAGGATGCGTCTTTGTGTCTGCAAAGGGCCTTCTTGAGTAGCCGCTCCGCTCTTCGCCACTCCGCCTTGTCCCACGGATGCTGTGTCATCTGGAACCTGCGTCTGCTCCGCCTTTTGATCCTGAGCATGTTGGCTATGTCTGCGGGCAGCCCGTTGTCAGCATTGTCCAGCCACCTTGAAACTGGTGGGGAGGTGGCTTCGGCTGCTGCTGCGCGAATCTTTGCGTTGAGCAGCTCAATGGCTTCCTCTACATCCCGTCCAGTGCAGATTTCGGTGTTGAGGTGAATACTTTCACTCATCTGTCTCTGGAAGACACCGAGGTCAGCCTCGGTATTGCGCTGACCACCTGACTACC
>NW_026998111.1:0-1241 GCF_035044405.1 Drosophila montana | reverse complement strand
GTTTACGGGCTATGCTGCTAATCGAGCGGATGTCTTTCCGCTTAATTTTTACAACTATTTTTATTATTATATTAATATATTAAAAGTATATAGCTGCATCTGGTGTCTTCTGTCTGTAGACGAGGTATAGATGTCCTTCTTTTGCTGGTCCGCCGCATCAGCTGGGCGTCGCCGGATATGGCACGCTGATGCTCCCTCGTTGGCGCAAGTGGCGGTTTGCCTCTCGCGTTTGCCAATGGCGCAGCTTGTTGCGCTGGCGGTACCGGTGCTGGTCTTCGCACAGGTATTCAGTGGTTGGTTTTGCTTGATGTGCAGTGTTTGCACGTGTAGTTGCAGAAGGGGCTATTCAGCGGGCCTTCGCAATCCTGTGGACACATTTTCTTCACTTTTAGGAGGCTGACTGCGGCAATGGGTGTATCATTATTAGTTGTTGTTTGGTTTATAATAACTTTTATATTCGCTGAGTGTGTAGCGGCGTTAGACTTTTTTGTATATTTTGCAGAAAGTCGAGCTCAGTTTGTAACTTCTGAGCTGTCGACCATGCGGGTGTTGGCGTTTTTGTATATAGCAACCACCTTAGATGCGCTATTCTTTTTTTAATTTTATTTTGTACGCCACCGCGTTTCTTGGCCATAACACTCACTCTCTAATCACTCAGGAAACTTGGACGCTCGATGTCCCAGTTACGACGTCAGATGTTATTTATAGCCTCTTGTAGCAATCAGTGTGTTGTCGTTTTCCTCCAGTGGTTTATTTTTTCCAGGGGTTTATTTCCTCCAGGGGTTTATTTTCCTTATTGTCCAGTTTGTCTACTGCCTCCAGGCAGGGATTCGTGAATATGTCACGGTCGCCATGTAGAAATTGATTATGTGGTTCACATATATATATTAGAATAAAAACGATCAGCACGTCAGTGCAGTTTTGTAGGTATGCTCAGAATGAATTTTTTCGCCTTTTAAAATGTGCGCTTAGCCTATGGATATACATATATACTTATGCTGTTATTGGTTAACAGCTACAAAGAGAGGGAGAGTGAGTAGCTCGCATATGCCTGTATTAGTGAGCATATATATTGCCACTAACCAAATAACATATAGACCGGACAAACCGTACTTTTGAGGGTGACATTCGATATTTCTGCGGCTGGTCCAAACTCGCCTTCGTTTTTGTTCGGGTTCGAGACATGCCCGCATGCTCTCAGAAGCAAGAGAGTAAGAATACATATGGCCTGTGTCGGGGAA
>NW_026998110.1:0-6979 GCF_035044405.1 Drosophila montana | reverse complement strand
CTGCGTGCGATCGACTTTGTATGCGACAACAGCTATTTCCCCTTCGCCCCGTAACCTTCCCCACCCCGTAATTCACGAACGTCCGTGCAGTGTTACCAACTTTAATGTCAGGCTGAGCTAGCTTGACGGCGGGCCGAGTAATAATTCCATCGGCGTTTCGCACCATGGCGCTACGGACCTGGCCATCCTTTGAACGGTGCACGTACGACCACTCCTATTGTCCAGCAAATTTCGCTTGGCACGGTCGTCCACTAATATGACGATGTCGTCGACTGATATTGGCTCGAGCGGCGGTTGAGACCACATGGTACGTCTGATGAGTGTAGGCAGATACTCGCGCAACCATCTCTTCCAAAATTGGTCAGCCAAATGACTGGCGACTCGGAAGCCTCGTGCCAAGCTAGCTTCGTCATGCTGCCGTAAGCGTCTTTTACGCAATCCGCTTGAATGACCTATACGAAAAAGATTCGGAGGCAGGGCTTCGGGGTCAGATGTCTCCAAGGGAACATAAGTGAGCGGCCCTGAGTTGAGCACGCTTTCTACGTCAACCAATGCTGCTAGTAGGACCTCCTATCGTAGCCCAGAGTGCGTCAGAATCTCCGACAGTATTGACTTTGTAGAGCACACCATTCGTTCCCACGATCCTCCCATGTGGGGTGATCCTGACGGGATAAAGGTGAACTCGAATTCTGGGTACTGTCGCTCGATCAGCGCCGGCGCTATACGTTCAATTTTATCTTTTAATATTCTGCTAACGCCTCTGAAATATGTGCCATTTTCCGACAGCATGCGGCGGGGGCAGCAGCGTCTGGCCACGAACGACTTCAGAACGCATAAGTATGAGTCACTTGAGAGCGACGTAGCTATATCTAGGTGAACGGCGCGCACCGTGAGGCATGTAAATAGCACACTCCAGCGCTTCTCGCGACGCTGTCCAACGATAATGTCGTAGAGAGCTAAATAATCCACTCCAGTATATGTGAACGGTGGAGTATAGGGCGATAATCGCTCGATTGGCAGGTCGCCAATCTCTGACGGGCAAGTATTGGAAAATTCTCTTACCAAAGCTCGTAAGTCACAAGTTCATTAACGACGATTTCGTTGTGCAGGTGATGATATCTGCGGCGATAAAACTGAACCAGCAGATACGTCAATCGATGTCGTCTTGCCAGAATTTTCGTGCGCTTTATGCAGATTTCAACACCTTCTATATATTGTTTATCCGTCCCTTAATACGAAGAATGTCCGAGTCATCTAAGTAATGGGAGCACTTGAACAGCAGGCTTTTGCGATTGGTTAAGCGGCGCCCGACATTATTCAGGTAATCTCACTATAAAACTCCTCTTGGCATATTCGGATAAAAATCACATCCATTTCTTTGCTTCCTTTAACGAGCAGCGTCTTCTGCAGATCCAGTCCTCCGTCCAATCTAATCTAGTTAGTAATAATCAATAGGAAATCCAGTACGCATAGCCGTAGAGCTCTCAATTTTTCCAGCTTTGCTGAAACACTGCAGGATGCATCTCCAGGACGACTTGTGATTGGGCTGTTCTTCTGCACGGTACAACATGTTTATCGAAGGGCCTATTTCAGTGTGTGGCCACTGCGGTTCTTCTAGATACAAAAATGGTGTTCCATTGAACCACCGGGTTGAGCCATGAATATCGAGCATTTTGGTCCATTTCGTGCCAACGTCTGCCACATTTTGAGCCGATAGGACCCAACGCCAGCTGTCCACATCTGATTCTTCTAAAATCTCTCCGATGCAAAGCGCTACGAATCGCTGAAACTTTCGAGCATCGGAACGGATCCAGTAGAGCACATCCTTTAAATCTGTCCAAAATGTTAGTCTATGTATGCGTACCGACATTTCCTTTTGGATGCATTTGGAGAGTCTCAAACCTAAGACCGTGGCCATCAGTTCCATGCGAGGGATGGACACGGGCTTCAAGAGTGCTACTCTCGTTTTCGAGGCGGCCAAACTGCAATGTACTTGGCCATCAAGTTCAGCCCGCAGAAATACAACTGCGGCGTAAGCATTCATGCTGGCGTCCACGAATCTATACATCTGTACAGCCTGGGTTCGGCTCACCCACTTCATACACCGTGGAATGCGGACGGCATTCAACTTTGAAACTAGATCAAGCCAGTGTTGCCAATCGTCTTCGTCTTCGTTGGTGTGGTCGTCATCCCATCCGATGTTGGATCGCCATATGTGCTGAAGGATGATCTTGGCACGTATATTAAAGAATCCTATAAGCCCGAGCGGGTCGAAAATAGACATGATCACGCTTAGAACGCGTCTTTTAGTAGGGCGCTCATTAGATGCCTTCCTATCAAGTTTGGCTTCACCACAAACGTCTAAATATCTTGTCCAGGTAGCCAAAAGAGTCCTAAGACCTTCTCTTGCGCTTCATCCTGAGTGCTGATACGCTTGTCCAATTCCTCACAGTCGTCTTCCAGCTCCTGTATAACTTGCTTCGAGTTTGATATCCAGCGGCGCATCTCGAAACCGCCGCTAGCATAAACCTCTTTACAGTCTCAGCTAACTGTATTACTTGGGCTGCTGCATCCACCGACTGCAGCCAGTCGTCTACAAATGTGTTTTTGCAGGTAGCCTTCGTATCGTAACTTAATAACTTTATGCAGGTAAATAGTATACATGTAAATGCGGCTTGGTTATGAAACTGTAATCATATGTAATGTATTTAACTAAGAGATATAAATAGAGAGAGGGGGAGAGAGAGAGGGGACACAAACTGGGGTAAACTGATCCATACTTGTATATATAGTAGAATTGAAACTCAATTGAACCATGCGGCCATCCATGCTCGCAATGGCAGTTGGTTAACATCTGTGCTTAACTACAACAACATCCAACAATTTGTAATATCAATGGACAAGCTCTTAGTTGTATTGCTCGGGTATGACATAGGAGATGTCGTCCCACGGATGACGATAGAATCCCTACGTGAGTCGCTTCTGATCCATATAGTGTCCAATGAAGCCTATGTGCTGCGGCCCAGCACAAACAGCGAATTGATGGCACCCACATATATGGGAACCACTGTTGCGCAGCATATCCACAAAGGCGGTGGCAATCACACCATGTGATTGGTTGATCCACATTCAGAATTAGATTTGGTTTCTTGGTGGTTGTGATTTTCTTCCCTTCAGCGCATACTTAAGCAGCGGACACTGCGGGAAGTTTTCCATGACAAACTCCGCCAAAGGGATCACCAATTGTCAGCAATCCACTGACGACGGAGGAGACCAGATCCTGTCCAGCGCGTGCACATACAATGGTATTGTGGGCGCCGGAGACAGCGGGTCCATGATCAGCCGTGACCATGAGTCACATCTCGAAGAACTTGCACACATAGGGAGGTGGACAGCGAAATGACGCCACCAATGCCAACGTCCTTGTTGAGCACTTCACTGACTGGCATGCCCGCATAGATCAGCTCCTGGCCGCGCTCATCACATATTGAGGTCATAAACGATGCCGGCTTGCGGATCAGACCCAGCTCGCGGGCCCATGAGTAGTCCATGGGCACCGTCGGTGGCGGCCCCTCTTCGCTCGCCAGGCGTATTAAACGGGTCCGGAACAGCGTCCCGCAGCGCCTTGTTCTTTGCCGTAGCCGTTTCGCGATCCGAATTCGCACAGGAGCCGGCATGGCTGAACTGTACCTCCGAGGTAAACATGCTAGCGCAGGTGCCAATGCACCAGGCTACCAGAGGCTTTGTGATGCGTCCATCCTTGACTGCGGCGCACACATCGTACTCCTCGATGCCGCCCACCTCGCCCAGCAACACAATGATCAACGGTCAGTTACAAGTTCGAACCCTGCCGAGGAAACTATTTCTTTTTTTTTTGGCTGGTGTGGCTGTTGCGTAGAGGCGGCAGCAAGTAATGCGGTCAGTTGCGATTTCGAACCCTGCCAAAGGAACTTTTTTTTTTATTTATTTAGAAAATATAATAAGATACTCTATCGAATAACTTCAAGGAGGGGGTGGTCAGTTAACCAAGTCGGCGTACGCGCTAGCATCGGCAGTGACTCGTCGGCATGCGGGTTACTAAATCCGCTGGGTAATTTGCACCCAAATTTATAAATATATTTCATTGAAATTCGCGTACAGGATGAGAATAATGGAGAGGAATTCGGGTTAGGGGTACAATAAGACAGATGCACTGCTGTTGACGTGCATATGCGCACCCTTCCATGATCCTGCAATAAGGCCAATTGAAAGATATATATTGGCAGGATTCCTAATGCTAGTCCTGATTTGAGTAACTGACCCCTTAGGCGATGCATTGTTTCAAAAAAGTGCAAAAGAGCAGACATAATTTATTCTAATACTATTCTATTCAAATATATATTCTAATACGGGTTGAACGTAACATATTTTTGGGGAAGTGTAGAAGCGGCTGTAACAGATTTTTAAATCATACAAAAATAATTTAAAATACTTAAACATAAATATAACTATATCAGCATTCATATTGTATCTTATATTAATTAATTACAAAAAAAAATCATGATATAAAAAATAAATTTTAGAATCTTGCCCTTGGAACGTTTTGTGCTAAACATTTTAGATATTTCCTTTCCACTAAGTACACGCCCGTGGAAAATTCAAATCTACTGTTTCCATCTTGAACTCCACTTCTATTTAAAAATAAATTTTGGAGTGCATCGAATTAAGAACCAAATAATGGAATCAGAGGCTTCTGCCCCTGTTAGTCTTGTGGTAAGAGTCTTGTGGTAAGAGTTTGAGGCCGAATATAAAACTTGCGTTTACAGACCCGCATTTTCGATCCAATAGTTGTGAACTATGCTAAGGCGTGTTAAATACATTCTGATAAAGATATTTGAAAATAAGTTTGAAGCCGATAATAAAACAAAAAGTTAAGTCAATTGTCTTCGCTGTCTTACAGTTGCGGATAGAATTTTCTCAACTCAAATGATTTATTATATTGATCCTTGGAAATGAATTTGAGCGCCAAGGAGAAATGGATGACTCGAAAATCGTGAAACACCCCTCAAATTAATTTAATTAAAGTTCTTTGAACATAAGTTTGAGGCCGTTCGGATGTTAAACAAAAAAGTTTCATACAACCGTTTTCCGCCAATTTACCACTGCTGCGGCTGGAATTTCCCAAATCGCTGAAATACGTATTTATTAAGTTCTTATGTAGAGCTTAGAAAATAAGTTTAAAGCAAATCGGATACAACTTAAAACTTCGCCCAAAAAATCTTTAAATCGCATTCCAGCCGAAGAAGTTTAAATTCTGCGAGAAGTTTGGAACACCTCTCAAATGATTTATATTATATATCTCTGGAAATGAATTTGAGCGCGAAACGTCTCCCACCAAATCTTTGACCCCCATTTCCACCAAGGAGAAATGGATAATTCGAAAAGTCTGAAACACCCCTCAAATAAATTTAAACAAAGATCTTTGAACATAAGTTTGAGGCCGTTCGGATGTTAAAAGAAAAAGTTTCATACAACAATTTTTCGCGATTTTTCCACACTTTCGGGTGGAATTTCCGGAAACCCCGTCATAACGTGCACCTTCATCACATAAGGTAACTACAGTGAAAATTTCAGCTTCTTAGCTCTTATGTTTTGGCTGTGCGTGGTCAATGAGGACAAACAGTTTTATATATAAATATATTAACAAGCAAATACTCAAGATTATTTATTCGGTGAAATAAAAATATTTTTACGAAGAATTCTTTCTAAAGTTTTCGTTATGCAGCTAATAGTGATTCGTGACACTGTTTTAAAACGTCAGTGAAGAGATCCTTCGGAATCCATAGCTTCCAACACAAGTCATCGGCTATCTGTTCGCCATTTGCGTGATCTGTTCTGGGATAAAAGATATCGATATGCGAGTGGAATTTCCCAAATCGCTGAAACACGTATTCATTATATTCTTATGTAGAGCTTTGAAAATAAGTTTGAAGCAAATCGGACACAACTTAAAACAAAAAATCTTTGAGTCGCATTCCACCCGAAAAAGTTTGGATTCTGCGAAAAGTGTGACACACGTCTCGAATGATTTTTCTTATAGATCTTTGGAACGAATTTGAACAAACGTCATCCACCAAATCTTTGACGTCCATTTCCACCAAGGAGGAACGGATTTTTCGAAAAGTGTGAAACACCCCTCAAATTAATTTGAACAAAGATCTTTGAAAATAAGTTTGGGGCCGATCGGATGGTAAACAAAAAACTTTCATACAACCGTTTTCCGCCAAGTTAGCACTGTTACGGGTGGAATTTCCCCAATCGCTAAAATACGTATTTATTAAGTTCTTATGTAGAGCTTTGAAAATAAGTTTGAAGCAAATTGGACACAACTTAAAACTTCGCCCAAAAAATCTTTTAAGTCGCATTCCCCCCGAAGAAGTTTGAATTCTGCGAAATGTGTGAAACACGTATCAAATGATTTTTCTTATAGATCTCTGGAAACGAATTTGAGCGCGAAACGTCACCCACCAAATCTTTGACCTCCATTTCCACCAAGGAGGAATGGATTTTCCTAAAAGTGTGAAACACCCCTCAAATGAATTTGAACAAAGATCTTTGAAAATAAGTTTGAGGCCGATCGGATGGTAAACAAAAAAGTTACATACAAACGTTTTTCGCGATTTTTGCACACTTGCAGGTGGAATTTCCCGAAACACCGTCTTAACGTGCACCTACATCACATAAGGTAGCTACAGTGAAAATTTCAGCTTCCTAGCTCCTACGGTTTGGGCTGTTGCGTTGATCACCAATCAGTCAGTCAGTCAGTCAGTCAGGACAAACTGTTTTATATATAGAGATTATGAAAATTAGATGCTAAAAGCCTAGATAGAGAACACAAATTTCAAAAAGCATCACCGACCGATGGAGGTGTTTTATTTGCCAGTCCAGCCAGCTGTGTCCCTTTTCACAGCTAATTTTGTCAGTGACGCTATTAGAGCCT
>NW_026998109.1:0-17523 GCF_035044405.1 Drosophila montana | reverse complement strand
GGCCGGGACTATTCTGGACTATACTGTCGAGAGCATCGCCAGTAACCGGAGGCAGATAGTCCTACAGGAGTGCCACAATGCCCCGACGGCAGGGCATCAAGGGGTGAGGAAGACGATATCCCGACTAGCACAGAGGTACGCGCCAGGTGACGGAACCATGGGCCATATTATGCGCAGATTTCGTGGGCCGCTACCACGCTCGAAGCACGGTAACAATGTTGCTTGTATTCCACGATGCGTTTAGCAAGTAAGTAAAACTGGTCCCTTTGAGGCGAGCGACGGCGGAACATTTACCGAGGGCGTTCCGGGAACGGATACTTTGCCTATTCGGAGTCCCCCGGAAGTTTGTGTGCGACAACGGAGTGCAGTTTACAAGCCGAACATTCAAGGCCTCCTTGCCTTCGATCGGCGTAGAGGTGCAATACACGGCGCCATACTGCCCCCAGGAGAACCCTACCGAGCGGACGAACCGGACGGTCAAGACGATGATCGCCCAGTTCATCGAAGGACACCAGAGCTCGTGGGACGAGGTCCTACCTGAGATAGCGTTGGCGGTGAATACAAGTGTGGCGGACTCGACCGGATTTTCTCCCGCTTTCTTGGTACAGGGTCGCGAACCGGCTGTGGTTGACGCTAAGGGGAGAACGAAAAGTGAGAGGCTTCCGCGCATACGCCGAAACCGCTTTTGCGCACGCGACGGTTACTCCTCGTTTAGGGTGACCATCACCGACGCGCACAAGGTGATAATCACCCGCCGTCAACAAAGGAAGGTGTGACGCGGAGTCACAGTGAGGCCCGCGCCCGAAGATATAAACATAACCATAGGCTAAGAGTAAGAAAAATTAAGTAAATAATAACCATATTGTAACCATAGGTTACTTATCAGTTAACAGTATGCTTACTAAACTAAGAGAGCCCGATTGCAAGCGCAATCGAATCACTTGCAACTCTGTTGAGATTTTTGGGAGTAAAAGAGTCAAGCTTAGAGAGAGAATTTTCGCAGCACGGCTAAAAGGGTCGAAGGCGGCGAAGCTGATCAGCAGCTTCACTTTGGAACCGGCAAGCGTGAGTATCGGACGTGCATACGTAACGATGGACAGAGTTTAGGAAACGTGAGTTAGCTGCCAGGTTAGGTAAAAGCAGCCTAGAATTGACGGTGCAGCAAGGTTAGGAAAGTTAATAAAACAAATAAAACGAAAGTGAACACACATTGAATAAAACGGTGTTTGCGTTGTCTGTGTAGAAATTGTGCATTTGTAGGCTTTCGTCTTGCAGCGGAGCGATCCCAGCAGCACCCATCACGCAGGCCGACTCTAACCTAACCGCAGCGGAGCGATCCCGGCGGCTTCCCTTTTTTTCTTAACAGAACTAGTAACCACTCTGTGGCGGAGTCATCCATACGGCTCCATAGTAAGCAAACTAAACTATCGTTTTGAGAAGCTTTAAAAAGTAAAGAGCATTATTTTGATCTTTGTGGTCCAATAACACCTTCTAGTATTGATGGAAAGAACTATTATGTAGTTTTTGTTGATCAATGTACATATTATTGTGTGTTAACTTTATGACGTATTTATTTCCTACTTTTGGAGATTTTACCGAAAGCCTGTAAATCTCTACATTGATAATGGAAGAGAATATTTGTCTAATGATATGAAGAAAAAGGCATGGGCTACCATTTAACTGTTCCCCATACACCAAAACTAAAAGAAATCCGAACGCCATGACTAGCTCGGTAAAACTGGATAAATGTTTTTGAAGTAAAACTGTTTTAACAGCAACATATTTAATTAATAGGACTCTCAGTAGGGCGTTACAGAATAAGAAAACTCAATGTGAAAGGTATACTTGTTGGCAATGAACCAAATGGATGTAAATTGTGGGATATGAGTACTAAAGTTTTTGGTAGCAAGAGGAGTTGTTGTTGATGATTAATATGGAAAAATCTAGGACTGTTGGACTCGAAGTTTCAGAATGAGAATATGGAACAGGTAGGAAATTCCCAGAATGCTATTCTGGATAGTCTAAAATGTTTTTCGAACAACGATTCGAATGAAAAAGAGTCATATTTTCTGAATCACAGAACGGATGAGAAATCCGATAGTAAAATATCAGATAAACAGCTTAGTGGTACAACAATTAAAATTAATGAGAAAAACATTCTTCTTTAATCGCTTCGTCCCATTTAGCTCGGTCACTTCTATTCATAATTAAAGGAATTCTAGGACTGTTGGACTCAAGGTTCCATAATGAGATTATGAAACAGGTAGGAAATATCCAAATTGATAGTCTGGATAGTCTACAATGTTTTCGATCCTAGATTCGAATGAAAAGTCAAATTTCCCGAATCAGAACACGGAAGAGAAATCTGATAGTAAAATATCAGATAAACAGCCTAGAATGAAATTGGGTAAAGAGGAATCTGAGTCAGATGAAGTTAAAGGTTACAGGGTTCATATAGATTTTTAAACAATTGCTTAATGAATGCGCATATATTTTTTTATAGTATTCCAGTTCCATATAATGAAATTATGAATAGAAGTGACCGAGCTAAATGGGACGAAGCCATTAAAGAAAAATGTTTTTCTCATTAATTTTAATAAAACATGGACTTTGTTAGAGCAACATTAGGGTGAAAACTTAGTTGATAGCAAATGGGTTTTTACTATTAAATATAAAGCCAGACTAGTAATTCGCGGATTCACAAAGGAATATCTTATAGACTGTAAAGAAACATTTGCTCCAGTTGTAAGAATATCCAGCTTACAATTTATTTTATCTATAGCAAACCAATTTGCATTCCTAAATGGTATTTTTGAAAGAGGAAATCTATGAGTATTCCTGAAGGCTTATCACATGTAAGTGGTAAAAGTCTGCAACTTAAATAAATCTATTTATGGATTGAGCAGGCGGCACAAGTTTGGTTTGAGCTTTTTGAAAAAGCTTTAAAAGGAATGGGTTGTGTTAATTCAGCTGTAGTTCAATGTACCTATCTTCTTGATAGTGGGGATATTCTGAAAAATAGTTATGAGCTTTTGTAATGTAATGATTTTGTAATTACAGCTGGGAATAATGATACAATAAGTAATCTTGAGTCATAGCTAAGGAGTAATTTTAGGATGACAGACTTGCCTGAAAAAAGATATATTGAGCAGATATACAAGAAAAAGTAATCAAGAGTTATGGCACTGTCTTAAAAGAGTATTAAGGTATCTAAAGGGTACTGTTGATTTAACTTATGTTAATTTAAACTTTTAAGAAACCATAACTGGATATGTCGGTTCCGATTGGACCGGAAGTAAGTCTGAAAGGAGACATGTCTGATATGTTGGAACACAAATTCAATGACTGCATTTTCTACTGAAGGGGAATATATCGCTTTGTTTAAAGCAGTTGGAGAAGCTCTATGACTAACATCGTTGATATCTAGTATACAATTTTAATTTAGTGGGACAATAAAAATACTACAGAATAATAAAGTTTGCATTAGTATAGCCAATAATCCGCAATGCCACAAGAGATCAAAACACATTGATATAAAGTACCATAACTTGTCTTTGAAGAAACTGTATTGCAACATAAACAATTATAATTAAGAAAGGTCACTATATCTTTTGAGGAGGTGTGATGAAATAATGAGTGAAATTGGTTTCACAACACTGTATTGTGAATAATTACTTAACCCTGAAATACCCACAAACACTCATTCATACAAAAGCTGCAGTGACCAAGTAGTTTAATAGATAAAAAGAAATATCAGAAATGTTATTATCTAACAAAAAAATTAAACTATAAGGCTAACGGCTCCTTGTCGTGACGTTAGTTTGATTAAGCCGTGGATCAGGACTATGGGCTGACTGATCCAAGTAGCCACCTCACAGGATATGTGATTAAATATTTTGGGGTCTGACTACTAACCAATGGAAATCCAAACCGAGAATTCCATCACATGGATTTCGAAATTTATAGTGCTCTTTATGAAAATTATGAGGTATAATTCAGTTGTCTTACTTAGTTACGACATAGGCTGTATTTCAACAAGATCGCTACCCTGTAGTTTTGTGGCTGCTTCCAAGCTGCTAAGTTATGTAGCTTAAGAAAATAGCCCAGACGCCATATTTGAAGTTTTTTCTTAGCAGTCGAAATAAACCAGTGGAGCATATTAAACGTACAATTGTGTTTTAAATCATCGTGATAATAACAATTTCAATTGTGGTGAAGAGAAGGCAGAACACTCTCCCACATTTTAATGGTCCTTCGAGCCGGATAATAATATTTAAACCCGGTGGTTAGCCCAGAGCTAAGTACTGCTCCATATTTTATAGCCTGAACCCATTGATTTTTGGGAGTAAAAGAGTCAAGCTTAGAGAGAGGATTTTCGCAGCACGGCTAAAAGGGTCGAAGGCGGCGAAGCTGATCAGCAGCTTCACCTTGGAACCGGCAAGCGTGAGTATCGGACGTGCATACGTAACGATGGACAGAGTTTAGGAAACGTGAGTTAGCTGCCAGGTTAGGTAAAAGCAGCCTAGAATTGACGGTGCAGCAAGGTTAGGAAAGTTAATAAAACAAATAAAACGGAAGTGAACACACATTGAATAAAACGGTGTTTGCGTTGTCTGTGTAGAAATTGTGCATTTGTAGGCTTTCGTCTTGCAGCGGAGCGATCCCAGCAGCACCCATCACGCAGGCCGACTCTAACCTAACCGCAGCGGAGCGATCCCGGCGGCTTCCCTTTTTTTCTTAACAGAACTAGTCACCACTCTGTGGCGGAGTCATCAATACGGCTCCATACCCCCCTTTTCAGCTTCGCGTCTTTGCAAACTACAAATTTCTTGTAGAGTGGACCTGGGTAAGACTGAGTCATCACCCCGGCCAAGAAGCTACTTCACAGTATTTACATGTGAAAGTAATAAAGTATAAAATATATAAAAAATATTGGTTCCGAAGTGATAGTCGATAGTCTGTAGCTACGACTGTATCATTGAAAAGTAAAAGACACCCTTGGCATTTGTTTTGGAGTACAGGGTATAGAAAACCAAATCAAAACGACATGTGCCCCCAGGGCACACATGGAGTAACTGCAAAGCAAAATCAACTTCCGGCAGCATCAATCAAATTTAAGCGCCACACAACAAGACAGAGATAGATAAAGAGGAAAATAGAGAGAACTAGAGAGAGGAGATAGCTGTAGATTTAGGGCATTGTTGGACAGCTGCTTACAAGTTGTGTGGACCGAAAATTGAAATATGAAGTGATATATGAAATATAAATATGAAAAATTTCGAGAGCAGTTTTGGCGTCTTTAAAACGATATTTATTCCAAAAAAAGCAGAAAATAAACCAACAACAACACAAACACCAACGGCTCTTGTCCGCTGGCTTTTTCCACCAGGACCTTTTGCATTTGCCCCTCTAAGTTTCAAGGGGCCAGAGTCAGGTCCATTACCCTCCTCGAGGACCTTAGGTAGGTATCGGAGGCTGTTCCGGGGAAATTTTCTGGCCGGGTCGACCTCCAGATTGTTGGTGGCGAAGCCCTTCCTCTTCGTCTTCCGTAACCGGCTCATAGGTCGCCGTGTACTTCGGCGCCGGCTAGTCCCTTTTCTTGACGGGGTCAGAGCTGCGGCGGAGCTTGACCGGCTTCCGCTTCGGATATTGGGGCTTTGCACGCTACCTCCGTCAGCGGAGGGTCATCACCTCCACGGCCATTAGCATGACCATACCATCCAAGGTGTGACGGAACTGGCGAGGCGGCTCTTCCTGCTGTCTTCTTCTATAAAAAGCGCGACCATCGCTGGGGTCATGCTGGCGGCCTCCGGCGCCGGGTCCGGGGAAAGGCTCGGTTCCTCCGCTACTGGCGTCTTCGTCCGACGAGATTGAAATAACTTCTGGGTCCATCTGTAAATTCAACTTATTCGTTAACTTATCCATTACTTAGTTGTAAATACCCTGCCCTCACAGTGCGGCTTACATTCTACGAAGTCTATTCTAATTAAGCTACAAGTGTTAGACAAATCTACATTTAGTACAGGTGTTATGATGGGCGACGGGTGTCGCTCTCAATCTTCGCCTACGCTTGGGCATCCACGGGTCCTGGTTTCTCCCCTTTGTCATTAGTCATTTCTTGGTAGATGGACTTCAGCTGCGAGATATTGGCCACCCTCTTTCGTTCGCCTGGATTCTCTGGGCGCGCAATGTTAGGCGAAACGAACTTGGTAACCCGATAGGGACCATAGAATCTGGGTGCCAAGTTCGCAGCTAAGCCCTCAGCGACGTTCGAGTCCACTTTCGTCTCCGCAGGTTGTAGTGTCCTCTGATGCGAGCTGGAGACTGCTGCGGGCGATATAAAACCATTCCCTCAACCTTTCGGCCTACGTCCTCAAGTCGTACGCACTAGTTGCGGACCCCGGAGTCACCTGATCATACAGAGCGACGAGTAACCGTGGCTCCCTACTCTGCATCAGGAAAGCGGGTTTGAATCCTGTCGAGTTGAAGCTACGGCTCGTAAACTCACCCCTGGATTTTGGCACTCACCTGACACCATTTTAAGTTTTTATCACTCACTCTAGGTGCCCATGGTTAATTCTCTTTTCAGGCCTCTAGCTCGGTTCTTGTGGTGGGTGGGCAATTCTCGCTCCAGAGTTTTATTTATCTCACTTAAATATTGTATATCCATATACAATATTTTTTTTTTTTTTTAAATTTTCCACTCCACAAAAAAAATATAAAGCAAAAAATAAAAAAAACACTTGCTTTTTTCTTTTAAGAATAAATGTGAAGTCAGTCTGTACTGAATAATCAAACCCATCAGTTGGTTATTTATTTGAATATATGAACATATAAAAGAGAACGTAGAGTGAAACGGTTTACAACTACCTCCTTCAACCAGGACACAATTGTTTTCTCTCTCGGCCACGGAAGATAACTCGCGCTCTACTCTTTTCGATATATATTACTTTCCCCTCATCTCCTGATAGAATACCTTCATTCTAGGGTATGCCCGACTAATAATATACTCTGTTACTTTATACGCCTTTTTTTTGCAGGCCTTTTTTCCGCAAACATGCCACGCACCTAAACGACCCGTATCTCTGCTCGGGCACCACTTCCAAAGAAAACTATCCGGGGTAAAAATCTCAGTCACACCAGGGCCAGCAAGTTTCAAGACATAAGTTCATTGCTACATCGTACTTCTTATACTTGATCACACAGGCGACGGGAAAAAGCCTCGAACCATTCACACTGCGGGATTGCTAACACAGGCGACGGGCAGCACTACACGCCACACTAGGTTAGGCAAAGGGTTATGTCGAACATAGGTTAACCACGGTACTCGAGATTAATGTTAAATTTTGATAAAATTATCTAGCGGGCTTCACTACAAACCATTCTTTATTCTTACATTTCACATTCGACAGTTATTGTACACTACCCTGTATTACTTCCCTATGCAAACGCCCTGCCACACTGTCTGGAGCCCTAGCACTCTGTTGCACACTCAACGTTTTGTCTCTAGCTTCGCCTTCTTCGACACGCGTCTTCTCACCCTGATGGTCGCTCCAAAAGTGCCGGCACGCTCGCTGTCGAGCCGTGCGCTTGACTCGGCCGCTCAAATTCGCCGCGAGCTTTCGCAACTTCGCCGCCGGGTTGAAGTAACGCTCTCGAAAATGGTGTTGAGCAACCGGTCGGCAACCCACAGTTAATAAAACTATAAAACTAACGGCTTATTGCCTTACTACTTATACCTATAATGCTTATAATGAAATAATGAGTGAAATTGGTTTCACAACACTGTGTTGTGAATAATAAGTTAACAACATTCACACAAAATCTACAGTGACCAAGTAGTTTTGTAGAGCTTGGAGAAATAACAAGATTAAAATATAACTTTGACACATTAGCCTTGGTAGCCTCGTCTTAGAGCATCTGAACAGGCAAGTTGACGCGCTTATTAATCAAAGTAATAAATTATCAGACGAATATAAAAAGGTTATGGGCCAGGGAATCTCATTAAATAAAAAAAAAATCGTGAACAATTAAATAACAATAATACAATAGGTTTGTATATGTAGGTTTTCCTTGAATTATTTGCCCTCTTCGCTGTGCACAAATAATTGAAAACATTTAAAAGTATGTAAGTGTATGCACACAAGAATTCTACGGACAACGTTTTAAGAAAATAAAAGAAGAACAATGCAAAAGGACAGCAAATTAAAAAATATTTCTCCCTTTAATAAAGAAAAGTATTCTATCTGCAAATTTTCTAATAGCATCAGGAGCTTAAATTGCTGCACTTACTTTTAACTGTACCTTCTACTTACGATGGGGTGGTAACCGCCATTGAACATATGTCGATTGAAAACTTGTCCCTGGCATTTGTCAAATATCGCATTTTTGATCACGTGATCAAACTAAAGAATGCAATTAAAGTTACAAGCTGTAAAATTTTGCAAGCTGAAGCTCCAAACTGCAAAAAGGACAATAGAACAAGGCCCTTTCATTTTAAATCAAAATTTAAGGCAAAGCACGTAAGCAACTTTCGAACAAATATTTTTATGCTATTTTTGAGGGTCGACGAAAAAAATAATCAAGCGCAAGTAGCAACTATACAACCCAGTGGAGGTTTTGGGAGAGATTAGGACGCATTAGAAAAGGAAGTTTTAAGAAATTGTGCGAAATAATATGTTTAAAGATATAGAAATCCTAATAGAGGTGCAACTGAATAATGAGATATATGAAGCTGGTTGTAATTGGTAAGCAAACTAAACTATCGTTTTGAGAAGCTTTAAAAAGTAAAGAGCATTATTTTGATCTTTGTGGTCCAATAACACCTTCTAGTATTGATGGAAAGAACTATTATGTAGTTTTTGTTGATCAATGTACATATTATTGTGTGTTAACTTTATAACGTATTTATTTCCTACTTTTGGAGATTTTATCACAAAAAAAAACTACATTACCGAAAGCCTGTAAATCTCTACATTGATAATGGAAGAGAATATTTGTCTAATGATATGAAGAAAAAGGCATGGGCTACCATTTAACTGTTCCCCATACACCAAAACTAAAAGAAATCCGAACGCCATGACTAGCTCGGTAAAATTGGATAAATGTTTTTGAAGTAAATCTGTTTTAACAGCAACATATTTAATTAATAGGACTCTCAGTAGGGCGTTACAGAATAAGAAAACTCAATGTGAAACGTATACTTGTTGGCAATGAACCAAATGGATGTAAATTGTGGGATATGAGTACTAAAGTTGTTGGTAGCAAGAGGAGTTGTTGTTGATGATTAATATGGAAAAATCTAGGACTGTTGGACTCGAAGTTTCAGAATGAGAATATGGAACAGGTAGGAAAATCCCAGAATGCTATTCTGGATAGTCTAAAATGTTTTTCGAACAACGATTCGAATGAAAAAGAGTCATATTTTCTGAATCACAGAACGGATGAGAAATCCGATAGTAAAATATCAGATAAACAGCCTAGTGGCACAACAATTAAAATTAATGAGAAAAACATTCTTCTTTAATGGCTTCGTCCCATTTAGCTCGGTCACTTCTATTCATAATTAAAGGAATTCTAGGACTGTTGGACTCAAGGTTCCATAATGAGATTATGAAACAGGTAGGAAATATCCAAATTGATAGTCTGGATAGTCTACAATGTTTTCGATCCTAGATGCGAATGAAAAGTCAAATTTCCCGAATCAGAACACGGAAGAGAAATCTGATAGTAAAATATCAGATAAACAGCCTAGAATGAAATTTGGGTAAAGAGGAATCTGAGTCAGATGAAGTTAAAGGTTACAGGGTTCATATAGATTTTTAAACAATTGCTTAATGAGTGCGCATATATTTTTTTATAGTATTCCAGTTCCATATAATGAAATTATGAATAGAAGTGACCGAGCTAAATGGGACGAAGCCATTAAAGAAGAATGTTTTTCTCATTAATTTTAATAAAACATGGACTTTGTTAGAGCAACATTAGGGTGAAAACTTAGTTGATAGCAAATGGGTTTTTACTATTAAATATAAAGCCAGACTAGTAATTCGCGGATTCACAAAGGAATATCTTATAGACTGTAAAGAAACATTTGCTCCAGTTGTAAGAATATCCAGCTTACAATTTATTTTATCTATAGCAAACCAATTACATCCATATGGATGTAAATACTGCATTCCTAAATGGTATTTTTGAAAGAGGAAATCTATGAGTATTCCTGAAGGCTTATCACATGTAAGTGGTAAAAGTCTGCAACTTAAATAAGTCTTTTTATGGATTGAGCAGGCGGCACAAGTTTGGTTTGAGCTTTTTGAAAAAGCTTTAAAAGGAATGGGTTGTGTTAATTCAGCTGTAGTTCAATGTACCTATCTTCTTGATAGTGGGGATATTCTGAAAAATAGTTATGAGCTTTTGTAATGTAATGATTTTGTAATTACAGCTGGGAATAATGATACAATAAGTAATCTTGAGTCATAGCTAAGGAGTAATTTTAGGATGACAGACTTGCCTGAAAAAAGATATATTGAGCAGATATACAAGAAAAAGTAATCAAGAGTTATGGCACTGTCTTAAAAGAGTATTAAGGTATCTAAAGGGTACTGTTGATTTAAAATTAACTTATGTTAATTTAAACTTTTAAGAAACCATAACTGGATATGTCGGTTCCGATTGGACCGGAAGTAAGTCTGAAAGGAGACATGTCTGATATGTTGGAACACAAATTCAATGACTGCATTTTCTACTGAAGGGGAATATATCGCTTTGTTTAAAGCAGTTGGAGAAGCTCTATGACTAACATCGTTGATATCTAGTATACAATTTTAATTTAGTGGGACAATAAAAATACTACAGAATAATAAAGTTTGCATTAGTATAGCCAATAATCCGCAATGCCACAAGAGATCAAAACACATTGATATAAAGTACCATAACTTGTCTTTGAAGAAACTGTATTGCAACATAAACAATTATAATTAAGAAAGGTCACTATATCTTTTGAGGAGGTGTGATGAAATAATGAGTGAAATTGGTTTCACAACACTGTATTGTGAATAATTACTTAACCCTGAAATACCCACAAACACTCATTCATACAAAAGCTGCAGTGACCAAGTAGTTTAATAGATAAAAAGAAATATCAGAAATGTTATTATCTAACAAAAAAATTAAACTATAAGGCTAACGGCTCCTTGTCGTGACGTTAGTTTGATTAAGCCGTGGATCAGGACTATGGGCTGACTGATCCAAGTAGCCACCTCACAGGATATGTGATTAAATATTTTGGGGTCTGACTACTAACCAATGGAAATCCAAACCGAGAATTCCATCACATGGATTTCGAAATTTATAGTGCTCTTTATGAAAATTATGAGGTATAATTCAGTTGTCTTACTTAGTTACGACATAGGCTGTATTTCAACAAGATCGCTACCCTATAGTTTTGTGGCTGCTTCCAAGCTGCTAAGTTATGTAGCTTAAGAAAATAGCCCAGACGCCATAATTGAAGTTTTTTCTTAGCAGTCGAAATAAACCAGTGGAGCATATTAAACGTACAATTGTGTTTTAAATCATCGTGATAATAACAATTTCAATTGTGGTGAAGAGAAGGCAGAACACTCTCCCACATTTTAATGGTCCTTCGAGCCGGATAATAATATTTAAATAATGAATTTCTGGATTTCATTCCCCCAAGTTGCTAAATTGAACCCGGTGGTTAGCCCAGAGCTAAGTACTGCTCCATTTTTTATACCCTGAACCCATTGAAAATGGGTAAAAAGGGTATAATGTTTTTGTGCAAATGTATGTAACAGGCAGAAGGAAGCATCTCCGACTTCATAAAGTAAATATATTCTTGATCAGTGTTTGTGGGGGAGAGTGAGTCTCTCTCATTGAGTGAGTCTCTCTCACTGAGTGACTCTCTCTCACTGAGTCAGGCCTAGTCAATGCTTCGTTCAGCATTCGGGTAGCATTGAACTGGCATCAACATTCTTCCCCCCTGGCAATATGCAGATTGCAAGGATCCCTATTGCGTGCATGTGCCAGAGAGTATCCACCCAATCATAGAATTTTTAGCCATAGGCAGACCGCCATGGCTCGGGAGGATACCCGGTAAGATAACGTCTGGGTAGACGTCGGCGCCGAGTACCAATGGTACTGGGGATGGGCGGACCAAGTTGTTGTCCGCCAAAACGACGTTGCTGAACGTTTCCTTCATATCCGCTCTGATTGTTTTGGCTAGAGTTATGCAGTTGAGTTGGGGGTCAGCCTTCTATATTACCTCTCGAGACATCTGAGTTGTCTTGGAGCCTAGCACGGCTGTGCACGCTCCTTCTGCGCCAATGCGAGTGACGGAAAGGCCCTAGGCCCTTGCCAAGGTTGCATTGATGCGGGTTACTGGACAACCCGGTGTCAAGGAGCACTATGCTGGAGAAGGGACGTAAGCGACGTCCGTATAATGGAAGATCTTTGGCTTGGGGGTGATGTGCTGCTGGAGGGCTAGGAGCCCGAAGCTCTTCTTGTGGGCCTGTTAGCTGACCGAGAGGGTCGAACACCACGGGGATCGCGCATGTGGAGACTGCCCTGAGCGCTGATGGGCAAGACAATTGGAGCAGTATTTATTGATTAATACTGCTCGGAGGCGCTTCTCATGGATGCCTCTGCACACCCGGCATCTAAAGGAGACCGTTCCTTGGCGTCGATCGGGTCGCTTCGTTGACGGTGCCATGCTGGAAGTGTTATTATTAAATGAAAAAAATTAGTTTTCTTTTGATTGTGACGTTTTTTTCCTTTTAGACGCGTTTAAACGGGCTTAAAAACAGCAGGATGCGGCATATAAAAATTGTTGGGGGCTGTTTGGAGCGACTTGCGTCATATGGCCTAAGTCGAAGTACTCCTTAATCACGGAGTCGTACCGCTCCTTCAAAGGAGGTTTTCTTAATGAACGATGCTCGTTCTTTAGAAACTGAGCTAGTGCGATAGACCTTGAATGTCCCAAGTCTTTGTGATTCTGCCGAAAATTAGGAAGGGAGCTGCCTGTTAGTATGGACGGTGGGATATCAGCGCCAATTAGCACATCTATCTGCTAATTCCTGTGGAAATTAAGGTCAGCCAACTGGAGGTTGGCAGGGTTCTCAATAAGTTTTGGGGGATCTAACATGATGTGGTAGGACGTAGGCTGATGCCTCGATTTGGATAATGGGCTTGGAAGGAGAACCAATTTTAAAATGGCAGAGCTTGCGAGCCTGGGCTGCAACAGCTTGATTTAATCCCGATACTTGAGCCTGTACGGATTTGTACGGCAGCTTTAATTTTGAACATTCTTTTGTTGGGATGGAGTGGACTATATGGATATGGGTCAATTGTGGAGTGTCATTACGGTGCACGAGTGTATTGTGACGACCCTTGCACGTTTAACAATTGTGAGCACTTGTGCCATCTTTTAACTGGTGACCCCTAGCGAAACAGTTGAAACATAATATTTGCTGTTTGATGTAAGTTGCCCGTTCGCTGACGGGCATTCGGACAAATTGTGGGCACTGACGGATAGGGTGGATCTCCCTGGAGCACAATTTGCAAGCTTGCGGCTTGTAAGCGACCTTATTCTCAAATGAATCCTCCTAACTTTTTGTGGTAGGAAGGAGTGCGCTGGAGTATTTGCGCTTGGCTTTAGCTCGTCTATCGCCTCTAGAGTGCGATAGAGTTCTAAGAGAAAGGCGTTCATCTCAAGCCAAGATGAGATGTCGTTCTTTCTCGAGATAGAATGTTCCCATAAGGAGAGTGTTAATTTTGGTAACTTGGAGGAGCATAGGAACACGAGGATACAGTACCAGTTTTCTATATTAATCTCGGATAACTCCAGAGCTGTTAAGCAACCTTGAATGGTGCTCTGAAGTTCCTTTATTGCCGTTCCAGACTCTTGGGAGATTGGCTGCAGGTTGCAAAGAACCTTGAGCTGGCCGTTGACTAACAGTCTTCAGTTCTCAAAACGCTCAGTCAGATTGGCCCAGGCTGATCGGAAGCCATCGTTTGTCAAAGATGACTTCGACACAATCTGCCGCTGGTTTTCGCATTCAGATGGAATAATTTTTGTGTCGCAAGGAGGTAAGCGACAGCCGGTGGGAACATATGTCGGAATGGCGGACTGGGCGGACGGTCTATTTTGGACGTTAGCAGTATCGATTTGCTCGATTAGTTTAGCTGCGCATCTCTCATATACCGAGTAGCAGTAGTCATACTTGGACTGCATGACTGCAATGGTTTCCATTGAACCGGCTTCTGAGATTACTGCTGAACCGACCTCGTAATCTTTTTCAACCTTGTCCCACAGGGCTCGCACTTGGTCCCGGCGGACCTGGCACGTATAAAGAGACGGGTCAGCGACACTAGGGGTGTTTATCTTTGCTTCGAACTGACTAAGCCTATGAGTGACAGTAATAAACTTGATCAAGGCCGCGTCTGTCATATTTTATGCCGTTTTGGTGTCAGCTCGCGTGGAAATCGGACTAGTTCTTGTGCTGGCAGTTGCCTTGGCGCGTCCGACTGCAGTGGTCAGGGATGCTTCGCTTTTGGCTTTAGACGGCGGGAGACTGATTTTTAACAGTGGACTTGGCCTCGAACTAAGAGGTGCCTTGGCAATTCCCCTTGGCGTGGACGCGGATGATTCGCTTAGTCCAGGACAATATTCCCCTTGGACTTTAAGGGCTGCTCTAAGGGAGAAGCTCTAAAGGTGCTTGAGGACGGAACTTCTAATTTGTGTTTAGTTTCCTCCTCGTTGCCAGTTGGCATACTAGGCGGAAGCGATTGGGTAAAAAAAAACGGGGGTGGTTACTCCTAGTTGTAGAGGTTGCGATGCTTGAACCGAAAAAAAAAACACTGTTATGCCGATACAAATAAGTAATCGATTTTAATTCGATATTATAAATTTAAAATAATATAATTATTTATAAAAACAAAGGAAATGAAATTAAAAAAATTCGGTGATCGTTTTCGATAATTTTATTATTATATTACTTATTCTTTGAATTCGGTAATGGATGGTTTATTTTTACTTTTTTGTGGTACTCATAAAATAAATAAGTTAACACGTAAGAATTGCACATGAATAACTTTGTATAAGAAACTTGCACAACACTTATCTTTACCCATTTGCTCCAAATATATTCCGCTGACGCATGAGTTCAGCGGTCTGACCGCTATGGTCAGCAGCGGTAAGCCGATACTTGACTATGCTGCAAGTGTCGGCTGTAGCTTTGTAGCTTTGTAGCTTTTGGGTCTAGCTTTAGATTTAACTTCAATTCAATTTATACTGCAGTCTTTAGTTCTGTATTTGACGTTTAAGAATAAACTTTCATTAATCCGGCACGCTGCCGAAATAACATTTGTTGTGTATTACAATTACATTACTGAGTCACAAGGCCAGTAATCAGCAAAGAGAGCGAAGTCAATATCTCCAACACAATCATCATAAGAAGACGTATCCGTATAACGGAAGTTACGTAACCACCGCTGGACTGAGTGACGAACAACTGCCACATCGCTGTACCAGCACACATTACTTTACTGGCGCCAAACATACACGGATCCCTGCCTTAGTTAGAGCTAGATTTACTCTACTTTCCACACTATGTTAGTTCAAAACACACTATGGTGTAAACACCAAAATTAAAAATAATCTCCTGACAACAGCAAGTGTAATTATGAATGCCTTGAGTTATTTTATAAAAAAAGATAAAGCCCCACAAGTAATTGTATTATCTCTATAAAATCTATGCTGTGTATTGTATTCATGTGGTTCAACTAAATTAGGTATTTCTTATAAACGCATAAAGAAGTTCTATGAGGCTAAAAGTCATATTTCACTTGTGATTACCTTGAAAAAATACAATTAAAACATTCTCATTCATTAAAACACATTCATTCATTCCCATTAAATAATATAAAAACTGAGTGCGACAGTGATATCGACTGGGACACAGAAGACAACAATAGCCAAGTCCCAAACCTAGGGTCTCATATTAGCCAGGTGCACAACCAAATCAACTTTAGCCAGATACAGAACCAACCGCACCTTAGCCAGGTACAGAACCAAACGAACCTCACCATAGACGCAAACCAGGTACAAGCATTAATAGTATCCGCTGTTAACGAAGCATTAACGCAGCAGGAACGAAGGTTTCAAACTCAGCTCATCGCTGTGAGTGAGCGAGTAAATAGCTTGTGTATCGAAACACCCCAAGTTAAGCCCTATAAAAGAATTTCTGTGAACTCACAGATCGACTGTTATATTCCACTGGACATAATAAAAACAATCCCAGAATTTAGTGGTAGGTCAGCATTCTTTATGGAACGATCTCGGCTGCCGTAAATCAAACGACAGTTGGGTGGGCGAACTTCAAAGATTTTAATTGATACAGGGGCGGCAAAGAATTACGTTAAGCCCGTAAAGGAGCTAAAAAAAGTAATTTATGTCGAAAAACCCTTCACAGTTAGCTCAGTACATGGTTCGAGCAGGATAACAAACAAATGCCTTATGAAAATTTTTGGGCAAATTTCACCATTTTTTGTGCTTGACACACTAAGTTCATTTGATGCCATTATAGGTTTTGCCTTATTAACACAAGCAGGATCGGCATTGGACTTACAAAATAGCACTATTAAGTACCAAAACAAATCAGAGCAATTAAGCTTCCATTATTGTGACAGTGTGAACTTCACAGACGTTAACGATATAGTAGTACCCATGTCAGTCAAAAAGGAATTCAAGGGCATGATATTGAAACGGTCAAAGGCGTTTTCGACCTCTAACGTGGCTTTACCCTTTAACACTTCAGTCACTGCCACGATCCGCACTATAGATAACGAACCAATCTATAGCAAACTATATCCGTACCCAAATAGTCTCTGATTTCGTAAACAACGAAATCAAACAACTACTTAAAGATGGTATCATTAGACCATCAAAATCCCCATAACAGCCCTGCTTGGGTTGTTGACAAAAAAGGGTTTGATAAGAATGGAAATAAAAACAAACGGTTGGTAATCGACTTTAGGAAGCTAAACGAGCGAACTAAAGCCGATCGATAACCGATGCCGAGCATTCCGATGATTCTTGCGAATCTACGAAAGGCAAAGTTTTTTACAACTCTAGACTTGAGTCTGGCTACCACCAAATTCACCTATCGGAACAGGACCGCGAAAAAACGTTGTTCTCGGTAAACGGTGGGAAATACGAGTTTTGCCGACTGCCTTTTGGATTGAGAAATGCGGGAAGCATTTTTCAAAGAACCATTGACGATATCTTGAGAGAATACAGGAAAAATATGTTACGTTTTCGTGGATGCCGTCATAGTTTTTTCTGAAAACGAGGGCGACCATGTAAAACATATCAACACAATTTTAAAATGCTTATGCGATGCCAATATGAGGGTAGCACAATTCTTGGGCTTGGTAGTAACCAAAAACGGGGCAAAAACTGACCACGAAACAACTTGTTCAGTTTACGATCATTCCTTGGCCTAGCTT
>NW_026998108.1:0-16864 GCF_035044405.1 Drosophila montana | reverse complement strand
ATATTAAAAATAATGAAGTATTATTTTAAGTATTTTTATTACTATTATCAATATTTTTTTTTTTTTTTTTTTGTTTGTTTATTGTATTGGATCAAAAATAGCATAAATTTTTATTACAACACAGTTGGCTTAGGTGATATTACGCCAAGCCTGTTTGGGTCCTCAGGCTTTATCGTGGACAAACGTCAAAGGCGGCTTTTTGAGTAAGGCTGCATCGTCACGTAGGTAGTCGGGGGACTCTGGGGCGGCTCCTATGTCGTTGTTGGAGGAGGTCCTTGAACGATCTTCTCTTGAGCCTCCTGACTACACACCTCCCAGCGAGGTCTCTTGCTACCCGGCTGCAGTGTCGCTGCAAGCGTTCGCTGTACCGGTTGGCGAATGCTCCGACTTGGCTGTCTATGGTCTCCATTTTGAGGTCTTTGTGCAAGGTTGAATTTCTGACGTACCAGTCAGCACCCGTAATTCGGCGCAAGGCCAAGTTTTGGAGTGTCTGAATCCGTTTTCGATTTGTCCGAGATGCGATGCCCCAAACTTGAATACCGTATCTCCAAGTTGGTGCCACCACGACGTTGTAAACTGCCCGTTTGCAGCGAAGTGGCAATGGGCTGTTGGGGTTTAGTAGCCAGTTGGCCTTGGCCATCTTATAGCGGCACTGCTTAAGAAGGCCGTCGATGTGCGCCCGAAAGCTAAGCCTCTTATCCAGTACAATTCCAAGATACTTGGCGCTTCTGCCAGGGTGGAGGGGGCTACCGTCTATCCAGACTGCTGGAGCCTTGCCACGCCTCAGTGTGTAGTTGACCGCCTGGCATTTGGAGGCATTGAGCTTGATGTTCCACCTGCGTGTCCAGCTCTCAAGCAAGTGAATGTATTCCTGGGCACCGTCAGTGGCTTCGTACTCGCAGTGGGCTGAGTAAAATATTGCCACGTCATCGGCAAATGTAGCCATTAAGTATTTGCCTGGGGTGGCAAACTCGTGTAGTTCATCCGGAGTGGGGATGTCTGCCGTGTACAAGTTGTAGAGAAAGGGGCCCAGTACGCTGCCTTGGGGGACACCCGCCTTCATTTTGCGGGCAGGGGAGATTGCTGCTCTAACTTTGACTTCGAACTTTCGCTCCATTAGATAAGAGCGCAGAAGTAGAAAGAAGGGGGCGGGAAGACTCATCTTAATTTTCTGGAGCAATCCGTCAATCCAGACTCGGTCAAAGGCCTGCTTAACGTCTACAAAGACTCCGTAGCAGTAGTCTTTGTCGTCGTAAGCCTTAAGAATATGGTTAATCACTCTGTGAACCTGTTCGACAGCGCCATGCCCCCCCCTGAATCCAAATTGGTGTTCAGGAAGGATGGCCGTGTGATCCATAAGCCTTGAAAGTCGGGCGACAATCAGTCTTTCCCAGACCTTCGACAAGGAAGGCAGGAGACTGATCGGCCGATATGACTCAGGGTCATATTCCGGCTTGCCCGACTTATGGATCATATGGATCCTCGCTAACTTCCACTGGGCAGGGAAGTGTTGCGTCCTTAATATGGCGTTGAAGATCAACGTTATAAAAAGGAGCGCGCGCATTGGTAGGGCCTTCAGAGTGGTGTGGCATATTCCATCATGGCCCGGTGCTTTAGCCCTGGGAAGGACTTTGACGACGTTGATCACCTCCTCCACGCGGATGGGGCCGATAGGTGGTGACATCTGTAGCGGTGTCTCTAACGCTCGGGTTGTTTCATCGAGCTCTTCTGAGGAGGCCAGATTGAAGGGAGTAAACCGTTCCTCCAGGTGGCTGGCGAAGGTATTAGCTTGCTCTTCGTCTGTAAGGCAGTATTTACCATTGTGGCGAAGAAGGGGAACGGTTCTCCAGGGTTGGCGCTTCAGGTTTTTAGTTGCTCGCAATATTATTATTATTACTAAAGTAATTATATGTACTATCATTTTTGCTGCTTATTTATTCATTATTATCGTTTTATAGAAAATAGAACGAGTGTATTTAATTCATAAAAGTAGAAAAATGAAAAGCTTAATTCCTAATCAAACAATTTCTAATAAATAATAATTATATAATAACAAAAACAGAACTAATGACCCACTTTATTGAAAGTAACCACACACCAAACTTTGATGCAACTAAAATATAACAGCATGAACAACTCTACAATAAACAACACACATTAGAAATGCTACACTTAATAAACACAGCAAACAACAAACGACAAAACTACAAAGCAGACACAGAAAATTGCATCCACTTTTAAAAACACTTATTGAATACTTCAAGAAGCGCAGACGTGTAAGATATTATATGTTAAATGTGAAATTAATTCTTCGATTTAATTTATATTTAATATTAATGGCTTTTTGTCTCGTGGTTTTAGTGTCCTGAAGACGGTTGCCGATGTGCAGCCGCAATATATCGGAAAAATATAAATTAAAACAAAATAGTTTATCAATTTTGTATTTAGTAATCTAAACGGCGAACCTCGAGCCAGCTTAATAAAGATTTAAAAGATAGAAATGTCGCTAAAATCAGCATTAAATTATAATCATAAATATGATAGTAGTAGAGAATTTTATTATAATTAGTTACGGTGTATTATTATTATTATTGATATTATTTTAATCATTACCATAGTTTATTTTACAATTTTTATATTGTTTAACATTATCATTATAATAATGTTTTTATTATTATTATTATTATTTTTATTATCTCAATGATTAACATTATCGTAAGCGTATAAATTTTAAATTTAATTTACTTTAAGCTATTTTCTATCTGTGCCACGAGAAAACGTATCTAATGTGAGCAAGTGTTTATTTTCAAAAAAGGTTTCCCGAGAGTTAGCCAGGAAATGCCAGCATTTAAAACGCATCAATTGTTCATTTCACAATTCCTTAAGCTTTTCGCCAGTGGGTCAACTTTTCCTTTTTCAGCCATTTCTGCTGCACACCAAACTGGGCGAGAAGGCAGAGCCAAAGACATGGCCATTCCCTAAAGTTGCCTCTCAAAGAATATGACACTGCAGGCGTCTAAAGAACCAAACAGGCAAACGTTCGGACAGAGCGCGTTAAGGAAAAGCTGCACAGTCGCCAGAAGATAACACGGAAAGAAGGCGGCAAACAGGAAGAGAGAAACGTGCAGCAGTTGCAAAAGCGGCAAAAGCAAAGCTGCCAGTTGCATATAGGAGATTTTTCCCGCTATTGTTGTTGTTGTTGTTGTTGACTGCAATTCAAATTCAATCATTACAAATACCCTAAGCTTCCATTCAAGCACATTGGAAACCCGACGATGCCGCTGCCGATGAGGAAGAGGACGATGCTGATGATGATGCTGATGACTTTGCTGCGTTGCCATTTTCTTTGTGCACATGTTGTGCGGGCAGCTAATAGTCCGGTCACGCCCTACTCGTTCTTGTTCTCGGCACAGGCATCAAAATGCAATGCCCCTGCCAACCTAATGCTTGCACGCTCTTGTCTATGGCAATTTGGTTTTAATCATTGTAGGCTGGCATTCTAACACCTAAGTGCAACGTGGCTCAGCCATGTGCCCATTGTCCTGGCCTGGTCTTGGCCGCCTTACTGATTGCCAGTGATAATTAAATTTCCTTTGAGCCTGCGGCAGTCTACAAAATGCAATATGCCAAAATAAAAACCTCTGCCTCCCTCTACACACACACCCACACACACACACACACACACACACACACACACACACACCTCGTTGCGTAGTAATTGCAAACAGTCTGCAGCTGGCGCTTCTGTGTGCTGCGCTCTAATCTCAACGCACAAAGCATGTTTTAAGCTTTTTGTTTCTCAAATTGAAGATTCTTGGCATCTCTTTTAAACGAGAACTAACAAAATGAATATATTTAGTTGCCTTCGGCAAATTTGCAAACATGTTTAAAGAAGAAGCATTTCAAATCCCATAAAGAATATAATGTGGCATGGTCAAATTTGTAGAGGGAAATAATAGGTTGAGCCTGGAAATATACTCGAGTACTGTGCTTTAAGAAATTTATGATATTTAATTTATCGACTAAGCATAAAAATGCCTTTAAGTATTTCACAACAAAGCGATCGATATCGAAATTAAACCATTGTATGCTTAGGCCGAACTTGACAGTAGGCGGTTAAGGAAAGTTTTGCAAGGGCAAAAATAAAACCGATGCGCAAAATGCTCGAACTGAGAGGATTTACAGCTTAGATGAGATGGCGACCTTTTCTGTTATTAACTGTCGCCAGCAACCATATAAAAATGAAATCCGTTGGAAAAGTAGACAACAATAAACTGGCAACACGTGCCACACGCAGCAAATCTCGTCTAATTCAGTGGCGTGCACATTGCTTTGTTATTATTTTTTTCACCAGCCTTTCAGGTCTACGGGAAGTCGGAACGTCGGAACGTCGAAACGTGCCTGTCAGACTGGAGCACCAACAATACGCCGGCTCAACACGTTGCCTACAGCCACGCCCCAATAGAGGGCGGCCAGAGCTGAGCATTGATTGTTGGCCTTACTAATTGGCTTGGTTCTGTGTTTTTTTTTTCTCTGTTTTGTTTTGGTTCCTTTTGTTTTGGAGCAGTACGCGAAATGCTTGAAATCACATTACTTGGCATTTAACAAATGCGTTGACATTTCGAGCATTTCCACTGGGAGACGTGGCGTATGCGTAATATTTGTAATTACAGCTGGTAATTGAGGCTTAAACACAGGCCAAAAGCATTTCCATGAACTGGAATTGACATAAATATTAATTGCTAAATGCGGCAGGAAGTGCAGACAATAAAGATAAAGAAAGGCTATGAAATATATTGGTAAACTAATAGCAATATAATAATAAGTTATGTTCCTGTGATATCTGCGCCATTTCAGGTAAAATAAAGCACATATAAAATACAGTTGGGAATTTGTGGGCTATCTGAAAGCACTTCTGGCCTGGCTTTGAGACTTGGGCCTGCAAAGCTAAGCTGCCGAGTCATTTAAATAAACAGATATGAAAATATTTATGCCACGACACGCACAAGACAAATTGGCCATTGACCAATGGCCCGACCTTAGCCTAAAGCAACTCAGATTTGAGCTCAATGCCATTTGTTTGTTGGCAGCGCCCAAAAGCAGCTAACACACACACACACACACACACACACACATAAATCATACCGAAGTGTGCGTGTGCTGCCGGAAATGTCTGTGTGAAAAATGTGCATAAAAAAACTTAGACGAGGCAAATTGAGAAACGGAGCCGTTTAAAGTCAACTTTCGAATGAGTTGGCATTTAACTTGGCACTAACTCAGGAGTAGCTTATGATGTGTGACAGCTTGCCAAATTGAAAATGCTGTGAACAATGGCAAAGAAACAATTGTGGCACACAATTGGCACACACAGACAGGCGGACAGACGGGCAAGACACGACATTAAGATCATAATTGCCAAAAGACAGGGACATAATGTCTGTTCAACACTCACACACACACACACACACACACACACACACAGGCTGCGGTTAGTTTGAAAGGCACAGATTGAATTACGGACAGGAAACACTAGGATAAGAAGAAGTGCCAGCTGTTTCGCTTCCTTGCACTTTATTGTGGTTTATTTGTTTTCATTTGCTTGGCTCGCTGGCGCACATAAAATTTAATTAAATTGTTTTATTGCATGCGAGTAAATGGAATTCCTGGCCGTCCGCCAGTCTCAACTTTCGCTGCACGTCCGAGCGTCAACCGCCACGCAAGCCTTAGCTGCGCCTACCTAAACAAACGTTGACAACGGAATTTGGCCTCCTTTACCTCCAACCGAACCCAACCCAACCCCAGCCAAAGTCGGGGGTCGTATAATGAAAAGAAGGCGCGTCAAATTTTAACGCATTTTTGTGGCTAATCTTTTATTAGCTTGCGTCGTGCAGCATTTTTTTTTTGCTAAACAAAAAAGAAAAGCAAAAAGCCCGCCCGTTGTGTGTTTAACAATAAGATTGCGTTTTCTTTGCGCTCAAGCGGAAGATAATATGCTCTTCCAGTCAAACTGAATAAGGTTTCTGATAATATCAGTTAATGAAGCTGAAAGATTAGTCTAATTATTTCACTCTACATAATTAATTCATAAAACTCTTCCAGACGCTTATATTTTATGCGATAAGTCCTAGCTCATTCATAAAAAAAATGTAGATGAAGATTTAAAAATTAATTAGTCTATTGTTTATCATTTTACTCGCTTAACTAAAGGATATTTACTTTTCTTTCTTAAAGGCTTGTTTAACTAAAAGCCCAAGTTAATAATATGTTGTACACATTTAATTTAAAAGATGTTTTTTTTTGAGCTCATTCCTTTAGCTTTTTTTTTAGTTCATGGGAGACCCACAAAAAATTCGAAGAGCATCCCATTGAATAGCCCTTCTTAGGACATCTGAGTAGTGGAAATAATTGTCCTTTAAGTTTACAGTTCACAGGACTTCGCCGTACACTCACTCACATTCACACACACACATGGCTAATCAAATAGCTGTGCACAAAACCATATTAAAGACACATCACGATTGCCTGGGCGGGTGATTCCTTTTGTCCTGCTTGCCAGATATGTAGAGAGAGATATTCCTTCAAATTGATTGAGTGGGGTATTTAAGAGTCACTCACCATTGAAAAGCAATTTCATACTTGTCTCAGTGTGTGCACAGAAAAAAGCCGCTAGAGGCAATAGCAATGTCTGAAACATTGCGTATACGCCTCTTTAGCCAAAAGCTACCCTGAACAAAATGACCAAAAAAAAGGTAAATGCTCTTAAAATGAGTAGGGGCCAAATTGTAAACAAGTTAACATTGGGCTGGGCTTAGCCACAGCTCTTGAGGCTTTAAAAACACACACAAACAAATTTAAACTTAAACAATGAAATTCATTATCATTATTAAAAGGCAAAGTGCACGTAATGTTTCGCAAACGGGGCCTCATTAAAATAAGCTTACCACCACCTCATTTTCCATCTCCCACTCTCTCTCTCTCTCTCTCTCTCTCTCTCTCTCTGTGTCTCCCTCCTCTCTATCTTGTTAGTTAATTAATTTCTTAAATAATTCATGAACAAACTGAAACTGTAAGCCATTGTGGCAGCAGCCGCCACTAGTTACCGCTAGCAATTGACAGCAGCCCCAAATGGCTTCCCATTTGAGTTGGGTTGTTTTTTTTTTGAGTATTAACTTTTTTTCGAGGTAATTTGTGTTCTTTTATGACAGGCAACTAGGAGCTGACCTTTGCGTGCCGTGTGTGCGCCAAGCCACAGCTAATATTCTTAAAGCGTTTAATCGACCGTTTATTAAAGTAAAACTGAAAATTTTGTAAAGCAAAGATTGGCCGAGAACTGACATCTGACCATGACAAATGAGGGCTTGTTATTTATCTAATAGAAATAAGCCGAAGAGTACAATGAAGTAGGTAGTTTGTTTTATATTGTTACATTTGTATCTATATTTCTTGTTATATGTATGTATATTATTTTTTAATAAACACATTCCAAATTAACATCTCGCTGCGCTGCAAATTTAAAAAAAGCATACTTTTACATTGCCCTTCTATGCGATTCTCACGAATTAAGATAAGGCTACAAGTTATCATGCTTTAATTATAAGTATAACATAAACAAGTTTTGCTTACAAGATTACTTTAACATTGCCTTACTATGCGATTCTCATGAATTAAACTAAGGCTTGCTAGTTCTCTTGCTGCCTAAGAAACTTTTTCTAAGCTCCTCTTCTCTTATTCTCTAAGCTCTTCTCTCTTTACCTCTCCTTCTTACTCTCACACCCAATTTATGTCTCTACCTTGGTTCTAAGCTTATTCTAACCCGTTATCTAATTCTCTTTTTTAGCCATGTTGATATATTAAAGGATACTTCATGAGATGTCAAGAAATGAAATGGGTAAGTGCATGTTAAAATATATAACTTTTACATAAATATATAAAATGTATACGCAATTTGCACCGGCCACACCTATTATTTTGTTTCCAATTTCCTTCATGTCATGCTCGCAAATATATAGTATAGTGTAGAAAATGTATTCGCTTTGTATTTCAAATCAAAATTATTTTGTCATGCTTATTTCTTTGCACATTGCACAAAACAAAACACAAACGAAAATTCAAACGAAACAGGGAAAGCAATAGACAAATAGAGAGAGAGAGAGGGAGAGAAATAGAGACAGAGACAGAGAGCGCACTCATTGGCATATCTACATATTTCTAGTTCAATGCATTGGCAGAAAACACACAGACAAATTGACAAACCGAGGGGCGAGTAGACCAAACAGATTATGCAGTGAAAAACAGGAGGGACGCAAAAGGACACCGCTGCCAGCGGGAAATATCACTAAACTATGCCAAAGATGTCGATTCATTTGTGCCATACAGCACAGTCGCAACAACTACAACAATATTGAGCTTTCACACATAATCACATACACACGCACATACATACATACAAACAGAAATACATTCATATACGTTTGTGGTATGTGTTTCAACTATCGATCTTTCTGTGGAAACATTTGTAATTTGCAGCGCTTTACATTTGTTTATTCCTTCTGGGAATTTCAAAAATCTCATTCCTAGCAAAAACAACAAACTATTAAGTTAGACAAACGGAAAAATATAGGAAAACTATAAGGAATTTTTTTTTAAATATTTGACATTTCTTATGGAGTTTCCAAAAATTTGCCATGATATTAAGACATGCTCCAAGATGTTGTTATTGATATAAAGAGAATGCAATTAGCGGAAAACAGAGATAAAATTCTCTCTATACGAGCTATACACATTTTCATAAAAAAAAAATATATATATATATATATATATAGTACGTATATCAATATTTTGACGCCCATTAAACTTCATTTGGTACTTAATAAATCAAAAGCATAATTTTAATATACACAAAATTGATTATATTTCGCATGAAGAGCAAAAATATGAGAAAATATTTCTTGGAACACGTTCAAGATTTACATTTTATATGTATGTAAATTTATATTTTTTCGGCGCCATTGAACTGTTCATAATAAATGGTAGATTGAAAATTGTAACCCAAATGTATTACGCCCTGTCAGTTATTCTTTATTCGTATGCCGTCTTCTGCTGTTCCAGTTTTTGAGCATCTTTCCTTTTGTAGTTAGGAGAATTCGTAAGCAATGTTTTCTTATTTTGCGGCTTGCAGGCATTTTAATTTTCTGTTTCGTTTTCCCTGTGCAGCTGCTGGACAAATAAGATATATAAGATGTAAATTATTATTGCCTGTAATACGGATATATGCATAGCATGTACGTTTATTTTAATGCCTTTTATGTTAACGTTGGCAAAGTGCAAATAAATTTGAGCCTACACGACCAGCAGCTGGTCAGCCAGGACGAAAATAACGACCTTCATATGAATCACACTTAGGAGCTGGCAAGTTATGAGTCCGAATGTCAGTTGGGCAAAATTAAAACGTGTGTTTATGAAGAAAAACTGTCGCCAGCCAGTTGAGATGAGGCACCCCACATTCCACACTCCACATTCCACATTCCAATTGCAGTTTCAGTCTTGGATCTCTTCTCCCTGTTGATTGTCTGGCTGCTTATTTTCGTGTCCGGCTGGGTTTTTGCACTTGCTGCAAGTGCACTTTAGTTTATCTTGGCTTGTCTGCTGCCAACATGGACCTGGACAGGCGGACGGACAGACGGAACCTCGGCACATGAAGTCAGTCATTTGGTCTCGTATTGGTCTTAAGGCAGGAATATGTGTGTTGCAGGAAGTATAATTTTGCTGTTGCTTGCAGCTTAGCAGTAAAACTTTAATTGGCGCCAGCCAGGACAACTGCAACAGGAAAAATGTTGACAGCAGAATATAAAAGGATATGGAACAGAAGAACCTTTGTTTAAATTTGTATGGACTGCTTACACAAAGTTCTCATTATGTTGAAAATTAAGCTACAAAAAGGAAATGAAAAAAATTCTATACAATTGTAGCATTTCGTGGTATTTGGTAAACTTTGTTCATTTTTTGATTACCCCTGGAGAAGGTATTGTAATTTTGTCATGAAATGTGTAACGCATAGATGAAGACATATAGTATATATATTCTTGATCAGCATCAACAGCCAAGTTGATATGGCCATGACCGTCTGTCCATCTGCCCGTCAGTCTGTTGCAATGCGAACTAATCTCTTAGTTTTAAAGCTTTCGTCTTGAAACTTTGCATAGGTCTGTCTCTCTGTTGCAGGCAGTAAAAATATCAAAACCTGCAATATTATGTTTTCAAAGATATTTTCATCAAACTCAGCATATACGAGCTTTATCTGAAAAGGGATAATGTCTACAAGGGTATTAAGTCCGGCGGGGCGAAGATATGCTGGAATTTCTCATTGGTTTTAATGCAGTATTTAATGTTAAACAAACGAAAACAATTAATTGCCAAATGGGTTGATACGATAAATAATGTGAAATATAAATTGCTAAATGAAATTATTGTCATAGGAATATTAAAAAAAGGGCAATACTGTAAGAATCGTGTAATTAATATTAATAAAAATACAGACTGCCATTGTTTTTCTGAATGTACATACATATGTACATTAACAAAATATATTCAGTTGTGCCACAGGGGATTTGATGACTTTGCATTAGGCCAGGCCCTCAGTTTGTTGACGTGATTATGACTAAGATCACATTACTATATCGACCATCAGCCATTGGGGTAATTTTATTAATATGCCAGCAAGAAATTTCCGAATACTACTGTTTCCTACTTGTTCATCATAAAAAACTCATTACATTTGGAATAAATGTGACACAAATCAAAAAACTTTCGTTTCATCGTATGCCGCCTGCTCTTCTACATCACACACACACACGCGCACACACACACATGCACATACCTTTGTACTTGCCAGTCTGGCCGTCTTTCCGTCGATTCACTTTTACTTAAATATATCGACCCGTTCGCCTTTCCGTTTTTCCACTTTCATGCAGACCGGGCAAAAGATAATTGTGTTGCAACATCAGGAATACAAAAAAAAAAAAAAGGCAACAACTCACTTTCCCACATGCCATCAGCCCACTCCAATGAATGCCTAATGTGTTTATGAATTGTCATTTTCATTGCCATAGGCATTGCGGTGCCGCTCTCTGTTTTGATGACAAGCAAAGCAATTTGTTTAGCCGACTCTGACGCCGCTTCTTTATCAAGAATTTGTCACATTACAACAAATATGGCCCAGCAGAGCAAAGAGACCGTTGCATGCCATGGTATTTTAAACCAAAAGAATCAACAGTTTGGCACTGCCAGAGAGCGTCAAGTGCCAAGAGAAACACAAAGAGAACGAGCGAGCGAGCGAGCACTGCTTAACCGACGCCGAAATCGTGCGTTCGTGTCGCACTGCTTCGGCTCGCCGTCGTCGCGTAGCGCTGAAGTTTAAGGACGGCAGCTGCTGTTTGTTCAGTTCTGCTTTCAACGTCGAGACGTGTGGACGCGTGCTGAACAGTTGCCTCTCTGCCGACTGTGTCTCTTGCTCTGTGCGTGTGTGTGTGTCTGTGACTACTACGTCTACGTACGTGTTGCGATGCCGTTGCCGCAACAAACTTAAAGTTGAGGCAATAGACTAAGCCATTGCGACAGATACCCTAACAAGCAGCTGCCAACTGAGAATTGTCATTCGGCCAAAACAAATTCAAACTGATTTGCTCCCCGAGGCATTTGAATTGCCAGCAAGTGTTTCCAGCCAGACGATCTACCGGAGTATCAAAATTCTAGACTGCACTTTCAATTTGTTTTGATCCAATTACGTGCTTGTGTGTGTGTGTTTTGGCCTTTGACCTATGCAATCAAGTGACAATTTGCCAATTTGCCAAGCCGTAAGTCGTGCCACAATGTTAAACCAATTTGCACGAATTACTTTCGTCTTATAAATAAATTACAAACAATTATGAAGCAACAGCAGCAAACCGTAAAATAATCAACAAATTGTTTGGCCAAATTCCATTTCAAAGCAAAATTACAATTTCAAACACGAATAATTGAAATTTTCAGGTAAGCACTGAATAAATGCATTCCGAATTGAAATACTGCACATGTTTATCTCAAACAGCTAATTTGCCAAAGAAATTATTTAGAAAATGTATGAATAGACTTTTTTTCTATACTTATCAAATACGCTTGATCGAAACGATCGCTTGATTGATCGAAATTGCAATCACATACATTAAATGAATGTTTAAAATAATTGCCAAAAGATATGTCAGATACAGATACATCTACAGATACAAATATAGATACAGATACAAATACAGATACAGATACGGACACACAAACACATACAGATACACACACAGATATTTGTTTGATTTCAGCCCAATTCGAAGTAAATATAAAAAGCTGCCTTCTACTAACATTTTCTTCAGTATTCTTTAACATATGCTTTTTTCTCATAATTTACTCCCAAATAAAAATATTGTCATGTATTTTTCTAACATCTAATCGTAATTAACAATGACATTGCTAATGCTTAATAATACACACCCAGAAGACACGATCTCTAGGCCACACACACACAAACGCACGCACACAGGAGAAGCTGTTGCCGTTCCCAAAGTGCGTCTCTTTATTTTGCCTTAACACCTTTAATTAATTAAACCGCACAGCTCCCGGAAGTACGGGTGGCAACACCTTGAACTGTTGCCAAGGTTGCGTAGCCTCTGCCAATTGGGAGCTGCTTCGGGGACAACAGTAACGGCATTTGTGTCGTCTTTAAACCACATTATTTGGTTCACCTTGGGGCAAAAGCAAGACTCGACGTCACACAATCAGTCAGCGGCCCACCAAACCCTGAGTCTCCGAGACTCCCCGATGTGTGTGCTAGCGCCGCAGCCAGCGTGTGGCACATTTATATCAAATTGAAAAAGCGCGGCATACGCTTGATTACATATTTATTTGATATTTGGCTCACTGTTTTACGATGCAACTTAGCCAGCGCGTAAATCTTGAGTCGTCTGTCTTCGGTCTGCCCGTTGTCTGCCCGCAGCAGCATTTACATAAAATCTAATCAAAGGACATGCACATTAACTGGCGGCGCTTCTCATTAAATTTGTAGCATGCCGCATGTGGCAACGGCTGCACTTAACCCACAGTTACTTAGCTCCGCTTAGAGCCCCGTCAACTTTACCTACCCTAAAAGCATCTTTAATAATTCAGCAAATTGCCTGTCGCATCAACTTGGCAACTCTTTAGACTTTTTTATTTGATTATACTTTGCTGCTCCGTTTCTTTTTCTTTTGTTTTCGATAAGCAATAAAATGAATATCTAAATATTTATTGAAGCGCAACGAAGTGTATATACTCGATTATAAGTATTTGGTAAGAATTTTTGGGCTACCTGTGTTAGCATATGATTGAGGTATTTGCGTAAACAATACGTGTGCAAACTTTAACTAAGTTGAATATTGAATTATATTATTATTATTTGGATGCTACTAAAAGAGTATAACATTGCCAAATTTAAGCTAGTTATATTTGAGGGGAAAAAATATAACATGACTTACTGATCTTTAGGCTAAATCAAAGTTTTATTATGCATTTGGTTTAGAGAATAGTGGCAGGATCCTGTAGTTGACACCGTTTGAGACTTCTCTTTCTTGTCCTAGAGAGCCAAGCTCCAGTAATGAGGCACCTAATTTGTCTTCTACCAGGAGAAGCAAGGCGCCTTGCAAGCGGGTTGGAATGGGTGCGAAGGCGCTCAAAGAATCGTTCTTCTACTTTGGAAACTCTTAGGTCCCTCTCGATATGTCGAGTAAGCATATAAATTAACCAATTTGATGGTAATATTTATAAAAAAATATAATTTTTTTATTATTAATCAGCACTATGTGCTTACATTGAGTTCCAGTTATAAACTAATTTTTATATCTTAATTAATCCCTAATGAAACCTCAGTCCAACGAAGAAGCGTCGCTGTCGGCGTCGGCGTCTCCAGCTTGGTGTTGTTGCAATGAGGAAATGCCCCCATTCTGCATTTCGCAGGGGTTCGCATTTCTTGGGAACCAACGAACTTTATTGGTTCCGCTGATTCCACAAATTATTGGCATGTGCGTTAAATATGCCAATTTAGCGATCCCACGGTTGGCTGTCCCATGAGCGCGTTGACCTGCTATGCACCTAAAATTGCATACGCGACACCTTGCTTAGCTTTTCCCAGCACGTTGAATGGCCACGTGCGGGAACCAAATGTTGGTAAGCTGGATATCAAAGGCGATGTTATTTTTGATATCTTAGGTATTAACTCCTCCCTCTCTGATCTCGAACGTCCCGGTCGATTGTTAGAAACCAGGTAAATCGTGGATGCTTCTGTGTTTTTTTACGTGGCTTTCCGGGGGAGTTTCTGTTACGTCAACTTTGTCTGGGCGCTGTTCGTTGCTGGTGGGAATGGCTGTAACTTCAATAACAGTGGTTTGCCTGCACAGCTTGAGTTTTAGTGCATAAACCACGAAGACCAATAGTATTCCGGCCGTTACTCCGAAATTAGTGATGGTGTTTGTTTTGAAATTGTCTCGTAGTATGCCTATCTTCTCAGTGTTCTTGGTATGGAGATCTCTCATTAGCTGCAGTGACAACACCTCTTCTATTGCCGTTATTGGCCTTTCCAGTTGGATCATGGCTGGTAGTGGTTTAAAGTTGGAGGTTTCATATGAAGAAAACAATTCGTTTCCTATGCCTAATGTACAGTTGTTAAACTTAATTACAAAGGACCCTTAAATGGGTTTTAGTTCGTTATCGATAGAAATGTTACCTTTAAAATCATTAAGCAGAATAATGCCTGTATCTATTGATTCTACTGTTTTTATATGGTCATTATTGGTAATGGTACAATTATTGTGCCTGCTTGTTAGTAACTTAGCAATACAATTATCGTTTGAGATATCTATAATGTTTGACTTTAAACACATACTGATTTTATTAATATTTTTGCATTGATTGTAAATAGCAAAAACTGTATTTTTACATTTTATTATGTTTTCATATTTTATTTTAATTACATTTCTTGTCTTCTTTAAAGGTTTTAAAAGTAAATGTTTACAAATTTCTTTGTCAGATTTAGGGATGTCGATTACATAAATGAGCTTTTCGCCATTAAATGCGATTTTGATATTTGCAAAATTTAAGGCTTCTTCTATGTTATTAAATGGAATATTTTCTTCAGCAAAAATGTTACTTATTATTCTAGTTTCCTCTTCGGAAATTATAAAAGTGTTTACAATATTGGCTTTCGACAAATGTATAGCAAGGTTTATGTTACTTAAATCTTCTTTAATTAAATCTATTTTACATTTTAACTGCGTAGCCAGAATATTTTGGAAGTTTTCTGAATTTTTTAAATTTTTAATTATGACATTATTGTCGCTGGTTATCTTATTTATCCTATCTATAATGTCTTTGTTTATTATAACTTGTTCATTATTGTTTTTTATTATATTGTTTAAGTTATTTGAGATTATCTCGAAATCTTCATGGTCTGGATTTCCTGCAATCCATTTCCATACAGATCCGATTTCGTTTATGGCCCGTTTACGTATAACGTGGGAAGTTAGTTTATTAATTTGAAAGTTAATTAGATTGATTTCATTCTTTATAAAAGGGAAAAGAGGATTGTTTTGGGAAATGTTAGTGAGTTCTTTTTCTATTTGATCTGTGGTGACCTTATAGTCGTTAATGTTAATATGGTGTAGAATTTTAAAATTTCCTGACTGTACTTTACTATCTCCGAGTTCGATGATGGCTACCTCGGACTTAGAGTAATCCAAAATTTCGTATGTGGCATAGCAACATGAGATGAACCTGGTGGGCAGGGGAGAATGAAGAAATTTTTAGTTTCTTATATGATTTTTATGGACAATTTTTCCGGACTGCGTAGTAACAGTAGAGTGCTTGTTTTCTTTTACTATTTCTTCTTTAAAACGTTTAGACATTTTGGTCCCTACTCTGATATTTTGTTTTACAAAGATTTTATCCCCAGGTGCATACTGAATGACTTCTTTTTTATTTTTGTTGTGAAAATCTAAATCCTGTTGTTGTTTTTTTATAAGTTTTTCATAATTATTGTTTCTGGTTCTTTCGTAGTCTGCTGTACCAAAGTTAGTAGGTCTTCCAAAAAATAAATCAACTGGTTTTTTTCCTGTGGTAGAATGAATAGTATGATTGTATTCACACACTGCCAAGTCTAGTAGTTCGTCAAAATTCTCTATGCCTTTTTCTTGTTTTATGCATCTCATTATCTCTATTAGAGTTGAGTGGAACCTCTCGACCTGGCCGTTTACTGTACTCTTGTGCGGTGGTGTGTTGAAAACTTCAATTCCTAATTCATTTTTTAGCATGAACTCTATTGACTGTGAATTAAGGGACTTTTCGTTATCGATGATAACCGATTTCGGAAGTCCAAAATAAAACAAAATTTCTCGTAATGGTTTTCTGATGGCCTCAATGCTCCTGTTTTCTAATGGTTTAACTACTGCTAATTTTATAAATTTGTCTATAGAGGTTAGAACCAGTTCTCTGTTTGTCGAAAATGTCTATGTGAAGTATTTGTCCTGGATACCTGGGTAAGGGTGTTTCTCCAAGTTTTATATTATTTGGGTGTCGTTCGTATTTATTTTCCTTGCAAATTTTACAAAGTTTAAGAATTTTTTTAATTTTTTGCCTCATAGATGGAAAATATGCTGTTTCTAAAATTTGAAGTCTATTTTCTTTTTCGTTCCTGTGTGCTCTATTGTGAGTTTTTATTATGATTTCTTGCTGCTCCTGCTCGTTCGTTATGTCTTCTACTACAATTTGGGTAAAACGTACTTTATAGTTCGAAAAATGTAATGGGTAAATGCTT
>NW_026998107.1:0-4842 GCF_035044405.1 Drosophila montana | reverse complement strand
GTCCCGGCATCTTTGTTGGTGGCATTTGCTTCTCTTTTCTAAATTTCACAGTGCACAATCACGTCCGTTCGCTCAGACCATTTACTTCTGTCTGTCCACATCAATCCTTTGCCTCGCAACGCAACGAATAATAACGAAAACCAGCGGTAACCGCTTTTGCTTCTTGCAACGCATCGAAAACCAGCGGTTACCGCTTTTGCTTCTTGCAACGAAAACCAGCCGTAACCGCTTTTCCTTCTTGCAACGCTTTCTTCGTGTCCTTACACGAATCAGCTGACAAAGAACTGCACGCACACCAACAACTCTATGCACGGGTCTCACTCAGTGAGAGAATTAACACGTTAGTCCTCTCACCGACTCTCAGTGATATAAGAAATACAAGTCGACAATGACAGTTACTCTGTTTTCTCTATTCTTCTTTCTTTTAATTTCGACTCATACAATATTCATGTTGCTGTACTTAAATTCGAATAACAATAACAATAACAATAGCAATGCTCCGACATATATATAAAAAAAATTTAAAAAAAACTATCGTTACCAAAATTTTATTTTATAAAACGTTCTTTGTCCAATCGTGAAAAAAGGATATATGCACATATATTAAAAATATATTATATAAAGTAAAATCTAAAATTTATTCTATAAAAAAAAAAAAAAAATTTTATGAATATACAAATTTAAATATAAACAACTACAAAAAAATAATAATAATTTTATTTTTCTACATCAACACACTAATCTTTCATCAAGACCCCATTAAGTTTATCAATACAAAACTATATAAGTTAATTGAACAACTACATTATATTACTTTATTATTCTAAAAGGGGAGGTGTAGTGTGTATATGCATTAAATAACACCCTGTATTTAAATACATTGCGACACTTTGTTGCATACAATAACAAATATAAACCACACACTATCTCTCTCTTTTAATTATGCTCTGCTGCGACAGAGCTATACATATAAGAATACCTATATCCATAGAGTAATAAATATATATATATCTGTTTATTATTCTTTGACCTAAATCTCTTAGGTTTTGAAGCGGACAGAGTTCCGAATAAAGAACATTCTAAAAATGATTACAAACCAGCACTGACGTGCATGATCTTTTTGTCTACAGCTTATGTGCCATTTATCCAACGTAATTCCAGCAATATGTTGGCACGTGATGAATTTTACGTTATACTTTAGTACCCTAGCAATTTAAGCTGCAACATAGCAAGCCTGTTCAATTATTCGTGTTACCCAAAATGGTACCTTAAGTTAATTCTACTTTGAAATTTTCTTTTTATTTCAGACGGTGTTTTAATTGCTGGTCTCGAGCACGGCACGCCCGCCTTTGACCGCTGACAAAGTCGAACTTTTTTTTTTGGAGTATATTATTGATAAACTTTTCCAAACGAGTTTGCCAAACATTTTAGGAAAAAAATGTTCCCTGTGTAGTAACAAACAAAAGCTTGCGTTTGTAATGTACCAACTGAAGCCTTAGATAATGTGCTTGAAGCAAGTCGAGCTTTTGTAAGCTTGCACTGCTCATATATATCCACATGGGAGCTTTATATTGTAACCCCCAACTTTGTTGTCTCCATTTATCATCCGGGAGCATGAGCTTTTTCTTCGGAAGCCTACAAAAACCTGCGGATAGTAGCCTAGTAGAAGGCCTTTTTGCTGATATAACCCCCCAAGGAAGAAGATTGTCGTGGTTGAACAATTGGGAACGGGAGTGACCAGAACTGCCTGAGTTGTGGCAATCCCCGGTGAACCAACACGCTCACGTGTGACGGACACCCAAAACCCTAATCTTAGGGCATCCCATCTTTGCTCCACTTGTATCAGCTTCTAATAAAGCGGAGAAGAGGGAAAAGAGGAGAAGGTATGCGCACAAAATAATATTTTTCCAGACCGTGAAAAATAATAAAGTGTTGTTTTATAGAGCCTGACTATTCTGATCGTCCTAATCCGAATCGTTGCTTGTGCTCCATAGGATCACTAAGACAAAAAAATGTGTTGCCCCCGCCAACCAGCAAAATTCTGGGTTATGGGCTAATATTTTGGCCACTAGAGTGGCATTTCTTGAAGCACGTCTGCCGTGTCAATTGGAGCCGCTGACAGGTCCCGAAGACATTGGCGCTCATGGCGGTCTCACCAACCCTATCCGGATCCCCATGGCAAGCCTAGGGCAAATTAGAAGAAAACAAAACAACAGATTTAAATAACCAGAAAAATTTATAAAATTTTTGGGTGTATTGCTATAAGATTCAAACCCTCCAGCAGGGAATTAGAAATATTGAAATTTTTGTATGCACATTTTTTTATGAGTAAACGAAAGCAAGTGTGTACAAAGCAAGTCAGCAGTGCTCTAATGCAGAGAAAACAAGTAAGAGGTTCTAGTCGGGAGCTCCCGACTAGGGGATACCCTGAACCCGCTTGTTCCAACACCAAATGCAGCTCGAGCTACGCGCTCGTTTGCTTTAGTAGTAAAATAAAGATATATTAAAAAAAACAAAGTTCCCTTGGCAGGGTTTGAACTCGAAACTGAGCGCGCTACTTTCCGCCGCCTCTACTCAATTTTATTTATTTTTGTTTTTGTTTTGTTGTTGCGGTCTTTTTTTATACCCTGAACCCATTGAAAATGGCTAAAAAGGGTATAATGTATTTGTGCAAATGTGTGTAACAGGCAGAAGGAAGCATCTCCGACCCCATAAAGTATATATATTTGTGATCAGCATCAACAGCCGAGTCGATTTAGCCATGTCCGTCTGTCTGTCCGTCCGTCTGGCCGGCCGTCCGTCTGTCCGTTTGTAAGAACGCAAGGATCTCAGAACATATAAGAGCTAGAGACTTAAAATTTTAGCTGTAGGTCCTCCAATAGGCCGCGCAGATCGAGTTTGTTTCCGATATTCGAAAACTTGCCTCATTTCCAAGTAATCGATAAAAATCGATTTCGGTAAATAATATGGGCTAGACTCACCAAACCTGACATGTAGCTTCTAGAATAGTATATATATCAAGTTTCTTTCACTTTAACCCTATCGCCACCTCCCCGCTACCACCGCAAAGCTATAAATCATGTTAGTAAACCAACTTGTATTGCCTACCTAATTAAGCCACAATTTAAATGCAATTGTCATTTTGAGAATACACGAATATTTTGTAGTACAATAAGATCTACTACTGAAAATTTCATCAAGATAGGTTAAGAAACACAAAAGAAAATGTATTTAGCCTGCAAAAAAAAAAACAAAAGAAAAAAAAACATAATAAAAAAAAAAAAGCACGTGCAACAGCAAGCGCAAATTCCAGGAATTTCTGTATACATGTACACACACATTCACGCGCGTCAGCTTTGAATTCTATCAATATCATTGAAATTACGATTGTATTGTTTTTTATTGGTATGGCTGTTGAACAATTATTTTTTTAATTTTAATTTTTCTTTATGGAAGAAGAGGGTTCAGGCAAAGACAATATAAACACTAAGATGAGTAATGCCCATACATTTGCATGCGACGAAAAATTTCATGCCTGGCGTTTGAGTTTTCGCACGATATGCCAGCCGACTGGCTTTCTCCAAAAGCCAGACGAACGAATGCCGAAGTCGCGGCTTGCTGATGCTGACCCGAGCAACAAAGTCAGTCGCCAGCCTGCCTTCAGCAAAGCTGGTCGATGCTGCTTTGCGTCGCTTCGTTTTCGAAGTACATTTAGCGAAAAGTTTTAAACTTACGATCGACGCAAAGTACTTCTGATTTATCCATGAAATGCATGCTTTATTTATATGATAAATTACCCTAGATACTAACTATAAATTTTGTTTAAATAATTTTTTGCACTCTTTTATTTTTTAATAAAATAAAATTATATTAAATAATTAAACATTTAATTTAAAGAAATTATATAAATATTTGCGACGACATTAAAAGACAGACTTTTTACGGAGCCAACCTCAGTACACAGCATGCATTCGTATGTGAATACAAATTTGGGATAGGTGCATGATCAGCGCTAAAAAATTGACAAAATTGATTTCATTGCCAGCTTAAGCCAGAGCTGTGAATAGCAACACATTCAAATATGCTGTATGTATACTAACACACATACAAACATAATTGCTTGCACGGCTCTCATAGAGCCGAAGCGCAGTGTACATTCTATTTTTAGCTTTTCGCTCTTTAGGCTGTGAGAGCGCAATGGTACTGATTTCGTTTTCGTTCTCAAATTTCAAAAAAGTTAGCTGCATAGTAGCATTTTGTTGTAAGGCGTTACTCATCTTAGTGTTTATATTGTCTTTGGTAGCACTTTGTTTATGCCGTTACTCATCTTAGTGTTTATATTGTCTTTGGTTCTCTACCAGTGCAAACGTACAAATGTACGCGGACAAGAATGCGACAGTGCTGGACAAAAGGCTTCGGGAGCTTCTTAAGCAGTTTGGTTTGGCGCACCTGATTTCCTATTTAAAAGGTAAGTAAGTACATACGTATATATGGGTATACTTATTCTTGAGTATCCATACATACATGTATATATTAACATAGATTATACACATATGTATTATAAAAGAACATTTGTATGTACATACATACGTATGTATCATATGTACTTTTGCAATCGACACGGCGTCGTCTCAACGGCGTCTTTACTATTTTCTAGCGCGATTAATTTCGTCACTTTTCAACATATGTTCGTACATATTTTATATGTGTATGTATGTATGTATGTATATACAAAGACATACATTTCTAAACAAATTTATATACATAATGTATATATTATACATAGATACACATATAAAGTGTGTGTACACACATACAGTATGTCAAAAAATTGTTATGACA
>NW_026998106.1:0-11841 GCF_035044405.1 Drosophila montana | reverse complement strand
TGGAAAAAAGTTGGGGTCGAAAGGGTTAATTTGACTTTCGTCATTTTTGTCTACTTGTGTCACCTTTTGTAACTATATTTATATTTAGTAAATGTTTGTTGCCCCGATTTTTAAATTCATTTAGAGTGACAAATTCAAAAATTTGTTCACTTGGTGGCATCTGTAAGTTAATGATTTTGTGTATCCCGGCTTCTGAAATAAGCCATTGAAAAAATTGACCTTAATCGAATTTTCCATTGGAGTACAAATCATTAACTGTAAATTGTGAAATAATCTGGTTTCCTCTTTTGAGTAAACATTTGAAATTATTCATTTTTATTTTTACAAATTTCGCTATTGCTAACGACTTCGTAGACATTGGGCTCATATTTTATAATGCATTTGCATTTTTTCATCTGCGCAGATAGTGCATCTGCAACATGGTTGTCCTTCCCTTTGAAGTATTCAACTGTAAATTGATACTCTTCTAAGTCTAATCTCATCCTTGTCAGCTTTGAAGAAGGATTCTTCATTGAAAATAAATATACTAGTGGTCTATGATCTGTTCTTACTAAGAAATGCCTTCCATAGATAAAGGTTCTGAAATGTTTTATTGCCCAGTGTATTGCTGCTAATTCCTGTTCTGTAGTCGATTTATTACTTTCTCCCTGTGTGAAGGATCTCGATGCATATGCAATTGGTAGTTGCGCACCGTTGCGAATTGTGATAGTACTGCACCACATGCATGTTTACTTGCATCTGTGGTTATGCAAAATTCTTTGCTTAAATCAGGGTATTGCAATAATGTTGGATTCATTATTGCATTTTTAAGATATTTCAATGATTCTTCACATTCTTTAGTAAATTTAAATTGGACATTTTGTTTGCTCAGTCTTGTCAAATGTCGTGAGTATTGTGCGAAATTATTAATGAATCTTCTGTCCATCTGTTGGAGTTGGATAGTTTTTAATTACATCATACCTTTTATCATCCGGAAGGATGCCATGGTTTGTAAATTTATCGCCATGGAATATTACCTCATGCATATAGAATGAAAACTTCTCTGGGTTTAGTTTAAGGTTTTGTATTCTACAAAGTTCAAATATACTCGTAAGATTTTTGAACATGTGCTGTTCGGAGCAACCGATAACAACTAAATCATCCATGTAAAGAAATGCTAGCGATGTTTCTAGACCAGAAAAAGCAAGATGCATCATTCTCATAAATAAGTTTGGGGCTACTCTTAGACCATAAGGTAATCGCGTGAAACGATATGAGTAAGTGCACGTAGAAAAGGATATTATATTACTAGATATATTTTCTAGTTCTATTTGGGGGAATCCAGACATAAGGTCCAGACACGACAAATTTTTCGCTCTTCCTAGTTGATCTAGTATTTCTTCTATTCTAGGTAATGGATATTTATCTGCTAGAAGTTTTTTATTTATTTGCCGATAATCCACTACTAGACGCAATTTTTTTTCTTTCAAATTTTGAAGTGATTTGTTAGGAACTCAGAGAAGTGGGCTATTATATTCAGATATAGATGGTTCGACTATACCATCTTTTATTAATTTTTCCACCTGTCTATTTATTTCTGGTTTTTCTGTTTCTTCATTTCTATAGTTTTTTATGTATATTTTGTCTGTTAACCTTAATTTTTGCTTGTAGTTATTACTTGAAATAGCTTCTGATTCTAGACCAAATATGTCACTGTATATAGTACACAATTCAGTAAATTCTGATTTTACATGGTCTGGGAACTTTAATTTATTTAAGACTTCATTTGTTCTACTGACTATGTTATTACTAAATGATTAAATTTCGTAATTTTCTATTGATTCGAATTTAATGTTTGGATTTTTGATATTTATATTTTCACTTGTATTCAAAATACGAAATATTCTACTATTACTTGATACGATGCTGTTAGCTTTTAATACCCCAGGAATGAAGTTCCTGATTTGGTATTAATACAGTATCTTTATTAGTCTGATGTGTGATTTTTCTCATTACCTTGCTGGATATTGAATTGTCAATATCATTGTGTTATAGTGGTACATGTATTTGGCATTTAAGTGATTGTGGTTTTAGTATTAATTCATCGTTGTGATAATCTACTTTCCAATTGATTTTTCGAATCATGTCAAGTCCCAGAATTCCGTCAAATGGTACGGGAAATTTATTATGAACTATTTGGAAGTCGTGACTGATTATGAAATAATCGAAGAGTAAATCAATTGTAGCTAGTCCAATTGATTGTATTGTTCCCTGACCTGTTAAATTTGTTTTGAAATCTTAATTGATTTCGAAACATAAGCTATTATATTTTAGAATTGATATGTTCGCTCCAGTATCTACTAGTAATGTTAATGGTTTATTATTTTTTGGTTATGTATTTTTATTATGCTGCTGAGACTAAGATTTACATTAAAATTTTTATGTTGAGTTACTCAAGGGGGTTTGAGCGTTTTCCGAGTTACCTTGTGTAACTCGTACTTGATTGTTAGTCCTATTGCCTCTATTTGATCCGCCTCTTCTCGAGCCGCCTCTAGAGTTGGTATTGTTATAATTATGTTAAGGCCCATATACTTACCACGACCGCGATTTCCACCGCGGTGTGAGTAAATTTGGTAATACATAATATTAGTAGTTTCTTCGGCTATATCATTGGATGTTTCAATAAATGCAGTTATTGCTTTGTCCATATTCATGAATAGACAAGAACGCATAACTGTCTTAACATCTTTATTTATGCAATTTTTCTTCATTGCTGATAGAGCCTGTTTGGTACTTAATGATTTAGCTTGTTCTAGGGTATATTCATTTTCAATAGCTAATTTTTCTATTTCCTGAGTATAGACGTTAGGTGTCTTGTTTTTCTGCGAAAGATTCAATAGTTTTGCAGATATATTGTTAATTGACTCACCCTTTACGTTAGCTTTGAGTCTGGTGATTATTTGATCTACCGTATTTTCATTGCTTATTATATTTCTAGCTGGTCCTTTTAGTTTTATTTTTATTAAAGACACGGCTAAGATTTCATGTGCACCCTGTATTGATTTTATATTTTCCAATGCATCTATGAAACTACGTAGGTTTTCAGCTTTTCCGCTGAAGTCCGGTATAATCTTTGATGCAGTGTTTATAAATTTAATATTGGTTTGCTCCATGATTACTAATTTTTGTTCATCGACGCTGGAGTTCGTGTCGGAATCTGACCAATAATTATTTTCTGCTATTTCGGGTAACTTTATTACCGCAGATATAATTAATTCTTGTAGATCTTTTTCTTGACTTCTGGGTAGGTACTTTCTGATTCGTATTCCTCCGTTGAATCTATATCTTCCTGGTCTTTATTTAGTTCTTCACTAGTTCTAACTGTCAAAGGGGTATTTAAGATTGTCGGTATCGATATATCTAGATTATACCTCCTTTGGACTGATACTAAATGTGATCGAAGTTTGACCAATAAAATAGATACTAATGACCAGTGTGATTGATTTAGCTTTTCCCTGTTGTTATGTATTAGTGTTCGTGCTTCATTAAAACACTCTACTAATATCTTTGCATGTTTGCTAATAGTGTAGTAAAAATATTTCTATTTTGTGAGAGACATTTATAAGATTTAACGAAATTTTTCTTAATGTCTTGTAATATGGCATGTATCTGTTGCCATTCCATATCTAATATTTAACTGCCTGATAGGTTGTTTCATGATCTTCTCGATCAAGTCTTGAACTCATGTATATTTCTAAAATCTCTGTGGATAGTGCTCTTACTCTTGATCTCATAATACCTTAGTTATTCTTAAGTTTTTTTTTTTAATGGTTTAAATACAAATTTTTGTAATTTTACTTTTATTCTATGATCTGCTCTTACTAAGAAATGCCTTCCATAGATATAGGGTCTGAAATGTTTTATTGCCCAGTGTATTGCTGCTAATTCCTGTTCTGTAGTCGATTTATTATTTTCTCCCTATGTGAAGGATCTCGATGCATTGGTAGTGAATTGTTGCATCTGTGGTTATGCAAAATTCTTTGCTTAAATCAGGGTATTGCAATAATGTTGGATTCATTAATGCATTTTTAAGATATTTAAATGATTCTTCACATTTTTTAGTAAATTTAAATTGGACATTTTGTTTGCTCAGTCTTGTCAAATGTCGTGAGTATTGTGCGAAATTATTAATAAATCTTCTGTCCATCTGTTGGAGTTGGATAGTTTTTAATTACATCATACCTTTTATCATCCGGAAGGATGCCATGCTTGTACATTTATCGCCATGGAATATTACCTCATGCATAAAGAATGAAAATTTCTCTGGGTTTAGTTTAAGGTTGTGTATTCTACAAAGTTCAAATATACTCGTAAGATTTTTGAACATGGGCTGTTCGGAGCAACCGATAACAACTAAATCATCCATATAAAGAAATGCTAGCGATGGTTCTAGACCAGAAAAAGCAAGATGCATCATTCTCATAAATAAGTTTGGGGCTACTTTTAGACCATAAGGTAATCGCGTGAAACGATATGAGCCAGAGCACGTAGAAAAGGATGTTATATTACTAGATATATTTTCTAGTTCTATTTGGGGGAATCCAGACATAAGGTCCAGACACGACAAATTTTTCGCTCTTCCTAGTTGAACTAGTATTTCTTCTATTCTAGGTAATGGATATTTATCTGCTATAAGTTTTTATTTATTTGCCGATAATCCACTACTAGACGCCATTTTTTTTCTTTCAAATTTTGAAGTGATTTGTTAGGAACTCAGAGAAGTGGGCTATTATATTCAGATATAGATGGTTCGACTATACCATCTTTTATTAATTTTTCTACCTGTCTATTTATTTCTGGTTTTTCTGTTTCTTCATTTCTATAGTTTTTTATGTATATTTTGTCTGTTAACCTTAATTTTTGCTTGTAGTTATTACTTGAAATAGCTTCTGATTCTAGACCAAATATGTCACTGTATATGGTACATAATTCAGTAAATTCTGATTTTACATGGTCTGGGAACTTTAATTTATTTAAGACTTCATTTGTTCTACTGACTATGTTATTACTAAATGATTCAATTTCGTAATTTTCTATTGATTCGAATTTAATGTTTGGATTTTTGATATTTATATTTTCACTTGTATTCAAAATACGAACTATTCTACTATTACTTGCTACGATGCTGTTAGCTATTAATACCCCAGGAATGAAGTTCCTGATTTGGTATTAATACAGTATCTTTATTAGTCTGATGTGTGATTTTTCTCATTACCTTGCTAGTAATAATATTGAATTGTCAATATCATTGTGTTATAGTGGTACATGTATTTGGCATTTAAGTGATTGTGGTTTTAGTATTAATTCATCGTAGTGATAATCTACTTTGCAATTGATTTTTCGAATCATGTCAAGTCCCAGAATTCCGTCAAATGGTACGGGAAATTTATTATGAACTATTTGGAAGTCGTGACTGATCATAAAATAATCGAAGAGTAAATCAATTGTAGCTAGTCCAATTGATTGTATTGTTCCCTGACCTGTTTAATTTGTTTTGAAATCTTAATTGATTTCAGAACATAAGCTATTATCTTTTAGAATTGATATGTTCGCTCCAGTATCTACTAGTAATGTTAATGGTTTATTATTTTTTGGTTATGTATTTTTATTATGCTGCTGAGACTAATAGCCTCTGCCCACTGAACACATTTCTGAAAATGTCACATTTTTGCAAAATGTGTAAAATACGGCCTGTACGTTTCCCCATAAGAAAACACATTTCACACATTTTTCAAAAATGTCACATTTATTAAAAATGTGTAAATTCGCCCCGAACATTTCGTGTATTTTGCGATGATTAATCGAGATTTCTATCGATGTTGTGAAAAATGTAAACATAAGCCAGCTGATATTGCAACGAAGGCAAGCGGTAACTTTAAATTATAATTTTAAATTTTAATAGTCCCACAGTTTTTAACATATAAAGTTGGCCAAATCCCGCAAAGGGTCTATTAAACGAGCCCCTACTTCGGGGCTGTATTATTTTACTTTTGGAAGGAAATCTGTGCGGCGCTTACGTAAATTAAAGCAACTCGATCAGCTGTTTATTTAAAGAAACAGTACTTTTGCCACTCACATGTTACCGAAAACCGGTGGAACACCAATATGTAAAACTTGAAAATGTGACATTTTTAAGCCCAGTGGAGAAAGGCTATAAGATTTACATTAAAATTTTTATGTTGAGTTGCTCAAGGGGGTTTGAGCGTTTTCCGAGTTACCTTGTGTAACTCGTACTTGATTGTTAGTCCTATTGCCTCTATTTGATCCGCCTCTTCTCGAGCCGCCTCTAGAGTTGGTATTGTTATAACCGCGATTTCCACCGCGGTGTGAGTAAATTTGGTAATACATAATAGTAGTAGTTTCTTCGGCTATATCATTGGATGTTCCAATAAATGCAGTTATTGCTTTGTCCATATTCTTGAATAGATAAGAACGCATAACTGTCTTAACATCTTTATTTAGGGAATTTTTCTTCATTGCTGATAGAGCCTGTTTGGTACTTAATGATTTAGCTTGTTCTAGGGTATATTCATTTTCAATAGCTAATTTCTCTATTTCCTGAGTATAGACGTTAGGTGTCTTGTTTTTCTGCGAAAGATTCAATAATTTTGCAGATATATTGTTAATTGACTCACCCTTTACGTTAGCTTTGAGTCTGGTGATTATTTGATCTACCGTATTTTCATTGCTTATTATATTTCTAGCTGGTCCTTTTAGTTTTATTTTTATTAAAGATACGGCTAAGATTTCATCGGCACCCTGTATTGATTTTATATTTTCCAATGCATCTATGAAACTACGTAGGTTTTCAGCTTTTCCGCTGAAGTCCGGTATAATCTTTGATGCAGTGTTTATAAATTTAATATTGGTTTGCTCCATGATTACTAATTTTTGTTCATCGACGCTGGAGTTCGTGTCGGAATCTGACCAATAATTATTTTCTGCTATTTTGGGTAACTTTATTACCGCAGATATAATTAATTCTTGTAGATCTTTTTCTTGACTTCTGGGTAGGTATTACTTTCTGATTCGTATTCCTCCGTTGAATCTATATCTTCCTGGTCTTTATTTAGTTCTTCACTAGTTCTAACTGTCAAAGGTTTAAGATTGTCGGTATCGATATATCTAGATTATACCTCCTTTGGACTGATACTAAATGTGATCGAAGTTTGACCAATAAAATAGATACTAATGACCAGTGTGATTGATTTAGCTTTTCCCTGTTGTTATGTATTAGTGTTCGTGCTCCATTAAAACACTCTACTAATATCTTTGCATGTTTGCTAATAGTGTTAGTAAGAATATTTCTATTTTGTGAGAGACATTTATAAGATTTAACGAAATTTTTCTTAATGTCTTGTAATATGGCATGTATCTGTTGCCATTCCATATCTAATATTTAACTGCCTGATAGGTTGATTCATGATCTTCTCGATCAAGTCTTGAACTCATGTATATTTCTAAAATCTCGGTGGATAGTGTTCTTACTCTTGATCTCATAATGCCTTAGTTATTCTTAAGTTTTTTTTTTATCGTTAAAATATAAATTTCTGTAATTTTACTTTTATTCTTTCACATTGAAGTATGTGTTAACAATTTTTTTTTTTCATTTAGATCTTATCTAGATTATTCGCGCTGCTTAAATTTTTCATTTTCAAACACTTATTGTGTACTTTGTAAATTTTGAACAATATATTGGAGGTCATTATTATGACTACTATGATCAATAACGTTGTTATAATAGTTAGATCTTGATTCTCTACTGCTACCTTATTAATAACACTGGCAGTGGAGTCCACTGTTTTTGTGTCTATTAAACCCATTTTTGGGGGTGATATGTTTATATATATTTAGCATTTTCAAGGTTTCTAGGTTTATTTTGACCTTAGTCACGGTCGCCATGTGGAATTAAATGGATTAAATGAATTGCTAAGGGAGCGAGTGTTCTTGTCGCTCCGATACTACCTAAAAACAAATTTTATATTTTTATATTTTTTAATGTTTTTTCACTTTTGCAAAATACAATCAATTAAAAATAACTACATTATATTACGTTATTCCTTTAAAAGGGGAGGTGTAGTGTGTATATGCCTTAAAAGAACACCCTATATGCAAATATAAAGTATGCGGCACTTTGTTGCATACAATAACAATTATACATTAAACAAGCCCAGAGCCACTTTATATATTGGATCTGACTCATATTACGCAGCGCGGTTCACTGGCCTCACTAGGTGACCGTTTATGCTTACGCTACATATCCCACGCGCCGCCTGACCTCATTTCTTGAGCAACATATATATGCTCACTAACACAGGCATATGCAAGCTACCTCTCTCCCTTTCTTTGTAGCTATTCACCAATAAGCATAACCAGCATAAGTACATACATGTATCCAAACTTCAAAGAAAAATAAATTCATTATTAACAATCAATATCTCAAAGGGTTACAAAATACATTTCTATACAGTATCCTTCAATATCAATTTTTGTTTATAATAATTATTTATGGTATTGATTCGGTCTGAAGTCCGAATACATCACTATACTTTCTGCATAAGTCTTTTAATTGTGGTTTGAATTTTTTTGGAAAGTTTTAACTTAATTGAGCTGTTTTTTGGTGTTGCAACTGTGTTTGCAACGTAAATACCAGGTTGAATTTCCTGATTTGGGGTGAATATACTATCTTCACTTGTAGTTGGTTCCACTTTTCAGACTTCTTATCTTGCTGTTAGAAGTATTGAATTGTTACCAGAACTGTATGTTATTGGAACATAAATTTGGACATTTATATTGTTTGGTCTAATAATAAACCAATCTTCGGACTTTTCTAGGTCTATTTAGCCATTAAGACCTTTAATGAAATCTATGGCTATTATTCCGTCATACGGTTTAACAAAATTTGCAACAACAATATGAAAGTTGTGAGGAATTATATATTTGTCTGCTTGTAGCTCTATTGGAGCGAGGCCTTTGGATTTTATGACTCCTTGACCTATACATTTAATGTCTATAGTGTTATTCAATTGGATGTCATTAAAGACATCGGAATCTTCTTTTAGAATTGAGATGTCTGCGCCTGTATCTGTTAAAAATATCAGTTTCTTTCCTGATTCTATATTTAAAAATGAAACAAAAATAGTGAGATTGAAGTTTATCGAATGAACCTTTTTTTAATTCTGTGTTCCTAAAGGGGGCTGTTGGTTTCCCGAATTATTTTGGGCTGCCCTAACCATGTTTCTGTTGTTATTGTTATTACGATTATTTCCTCTAGATCCTCCGCGGCGTCTTTTATTATTATTATTACCTCGGCCACGGCCGTATGAGTTGTTACCATATTAGCTGTTTGCCCTTCCTCAGTAGTTACCTCGACCACGGTTTCCGCCGCGCTGAGAGTAATTTTGGCGGAACAAGATACTGTTGGACAGCCCAGTTGCTGCTGCGCAACTATTTACAAATTTTGATACCGCTTCGTTCATGGTCATCACACTCCGTCAAGAGTCTGGGTCAATTTTTCTATCTTTTGGGTGTACTGATTTGACGTTTTCCTCTTTTCCTGCAGATTAAGCAGTTTTGCAGATATAACTTCTACTGATTCTCCTTTTACAGCTTTGGATAATTAATTAATAATTGCAAGAATTGTCTGCTCATTACTTATCAAATTTCTAGCGTGGCCTTTAAATTTTGTCTTGATAACGCTTACAGCAGTTAGTTCATGAGTGCCTTTTAAGGAATCTATTAGATTCAATGCATCTAAAAAACTTTGTAGGTTTTCGGAGAATTTTAAAAACTCTGTAACTGTCTGAGCCATGTTTTCTATTTTTATTTCTTCTACTTGTTCGTTTTCCGCTGATTGTGTCAAGAGTGACCGATCAAACGTTACCGGTGCTTTTAATACCGATGGTAAATAAAGCTGAAGATTATATTTTTCGTTTAAATTTACCAGATTATCTCTTAGACGTTGTAAAGTGTCTGAAGTTGGGACTCTGTGTAAACTTATCAGTTTATGTTGCCACTCATTAATAAAACTCCTGATTTCATTGTATTTATATACAAGGATATCAGCCTGTTTAATTATGGTTGGTTGCAAGACTGGTGCACTTTTAAGGCACTTATATGATTTATCAAAATTCGATCTATGCACCTTTATTTTTTCGACTATTTGGTGCCATTCCATGTGGCACTTCTTTACTTTTATTTTGATTTATTCAATCGCACCATTATTATTGCTGCTCGTCCCAAAATTGGGTGTTCTTCGGTAATTATTTTTACTGAGACATATGACAACGTACTTAGGACTATTCCCTTTTCTATTTTCTGGAAATGTCTTGACGGGCTTGTGTTAGTGTTGTAAGTGTCTATATATTCGTTTTCGAATTCATAGACTGTAATGAGTTCGCTATGTAATTGCAGTAAATTTAGTGCGCGAATACAAAATATAATAATAATATAATAAGTGTTTCTTTATCTGTCATAGTTATATTATTTATATTTTTTTTTTTTATATTTATATGCTTAGACTTTATCTAGTCCATCTGCTCTATTTATATAACGTTTCTTTATTTTTTTTGTATGCATAGCATACCCTTTCAATGCTAACGAAATAACAGATACAACGGTGATTATTATTAACAGAATTGGTAGATCTTCTAAATTTTCTCTATGATCAATTACTTTAACGTTATTTATTACATTTGCGGCTGATTTTTCAACCTTTGACTCGTTTGAACCCATTTTAATTTGAATTTGGAATATTGATCGTATTGAGATTTTTACCAATTATTACGAATGATTTTTTTTGTTATTCTACTTTGTTTAATATGAATGGTCTATGTACACTCATTAATAAAAATTGTGAGGCGGCTAATGAGATCAGCCACCCCACAGTTTTTCACGGCAAGGAGCCGTCATCCCTTTGGCCAAATCACGGCAAGGAGCCGCTGGCGGGACTACTCATTAATTTTTTTTTAGTTTATAAGTATTAATTGTATTAGGTTAAGATCTTAGCGAAGTAAGAGGCAAGGAGCCATCAATACTATAAGCAATTCAGTATTAGGAGTAAAGAGGCAAGGAGCCGCGAATATTATAATTAATTTAACTGAACAAGAGTGAGTTTGAATTTAACCGCCGGCCGCCGCTGCAACCGTGTGTTGTCGATCGGTTGCTCAACACCGTCTTTGAGAGCGCAACTTCAATTCGGTATAAAGTACCTACGTTATAATTATCAAGAAGGAACTGGATAATTCTCTATTTTTTGGTAACCCGGCTTACCTTAACATCGGAACTAAACGGTGTTCGACCTAACCTCGAGCAAGGGGCATGTTCTACGAGATTGTGGCTCCGGGGTGGGCATTACCGGTTGGTGTTTCGATAGAGCAGTGGTACGAGGCCACGGCCCGATAGAGTGTTTAGGTAGTGGAGTTGGTGCGAGGCCACGGCCCGTTAGTGGAGTTGGTCGAGGCCACGGCCCGATAGAGTAGCGGTACGAGGCCACGGCCCGATAGAGTGTCTGGATAGTGTAGTTGGTACGAGGCCACGGCCCGATAGAGTGTCTGGATAGTGTAGTTGGTACGAGGCCACGGCCCGATAGAGTAGTGGTGCGAGGCCACGGCCCGATAGAGTGTTTGGATAGTGGAGTTGGTGCGAGGCCACGGCCCGCTAGCGTAGTTGGTGCGAGGCCACGGCCCGCTAGCTTAGTTGGTACGAGGCCACGGCCCGATGGTGCAGGCGTGTAGAGATAGAGCTAGGCTTGGTTTGGTCAGGAAAAGTGAAAAGTGTAAAGAAAAAAAAAAATTTTAATTA
>NW_026998105.1:0-1537 GCF_035044405.1 Drosophila montana | reverse complement strand
TACTCTCATGTTGATAATGAATGCTAATGCCAAACCTCAAATATGCTTTAATTTTTTTCAAAATTTTTCCTTTTCTTATGAGGCCTTGAAGCTAAAATGTCAAAAATTTGTTTCAGGTGCCTTCGCCCACCCACAATGTATAGTCAGTCTGTTTCTATAACTTGACTAAAAAGCGTCAAAAATTTTTTTTTGAAAAGTAAATTTTTCTCTCCAAACGTAGTGAAAGTTTTAAATTCTTCTAAAAACGGCTTTATTAAAGTGAACAAAAATTTATATCCTGAGAAGCAGGGTAATCGATCGGCTACTACGCAAAGGAATAGCAGCAGCAAAAACTAGCTAAAAAGGAATTAAGGTTTTTTTTTCAAAGTTTTAAATTAGTTTCTCTTTTTAATAAAATGTCGCATTCTTCTTCGCCTGTGTCGGCACTTTCCCCATCCCCATCTGTGTTAAGCACCCTTTTCATGAGCGATTTTTCTCAATTAATTATTGGAAAAGGTGAATCCAAGACGAATGATGGAAACATTTCAAGCACTAATAGCTCAAATTTTGGAAACTTAAGCCATGACAACCAGCTTCGTCTACGCAAAAAGTGCAATTTCAAATTTCTGCCTAAAACTCCCAAAAGGCTTACACGCCACAACGCAACGCGTAATAAGCGCCTATTATTTTCTCCATCTTCGGTGGACTCGTCTGATACAGACTCTGCTCCAATAGCTACTTCTGCTGTTGTTGCCCCCACAGTTGTTAATAATAACATTGGATTGCCTTGTAATAGCACAATTATTCAGAAACCTCCGCATATTATAATGCAGAATAGCTCTATTGCTCAAAGCCCTGACAAGTTATCGAGTACAACTCTTGACCCCATTCTTGCCAAGTTCGTTATTAATAACCCTCCAATCACAGAATTCAAAATGAAACTTTGTGGATCTGGAATGGTCAAAATCATTCCAGAAACTATTGCTACATACAGATTAATAATAAACATTCTTGAAATAGAGAAATGTCAATATAATACATATCAGATGCAGAGTGAAAGGTCTTTCAAAGTCGTAGTGCGTGGCATCCTTGCATCCACAAGCACAGACCTTATAAAAGACGAGCTTTCTAATATGGGTTTTGAGGTCAGAAGAGTGTATAATCCAATACTAAAAAATCGACATGGCTCCGGCACATATAGACCGAATATTTTCTTTATTGAATTATCCCCAAATTCAAATAAGAACAACGCCATATTCGGTGTCCGCTCTCTTTGTAAATACGTTGTTCGATTTGAATGGCCTAAAAATGATGACAAAAAGTTACCTCAGTGCATTCGTTGCCAAAGGTTCAATCATACGGCTCGTTACTGTCATCATTCTCCGCGATGCGTCAAATGTGGCGAAGATCATCTTGCAATTTCCTGTACCAAACCCACAAATATTCCGGCAAAATGCGCAAATTGTGGCAACTCACACACAGCTAATTACAAAAAATGTCCTTTATATATTAAATTATTGAAATCAAAATTGTTGTCAAAGCCAAATAGCAAGGGTCA
>NW_026998104.1:0-1070 GCF_035044405.1 Drosophila montana | reverse complement strand
TTAATAACCTTTTCAAGTTTTAAATTAGCGAAAGTCTAATACATGTTAAGAGAGAAAAGGTCGAACCATTTAATGAAAAGAGAGAAGGAATCAAAATTTAACTATCTTTTAAAGGAAAAAACTACATAATTGGATAAGAAAATTTCCTATTTCAGATTGCTGAGATATTTGCGTCAATGTGAAGGGCGAAAAAATGTGCCTTAATTAATCAAGCTTAAGAATACTTTCTGTTTGTAAATATTTTAAGGAAGACGACTGCCAGCCGAGATTATAAAGGAATCTGGAAGAAATTAAGGCCGATTGATCGTTGATATAATAAATATATTCAAGTGGATCAATGACACCAAGCACATGCTTGTTTATAGGAGGTGTTTAGAAGTTTGGTACTTGAATAAAGGAGACCAGCATTCGCTCCCTATGTCAAGCACAAGCCACGGCAAAGTATTATGGAGAAACTAGAAAGCACAGTGAAGTGTTTATTTCAATACACTCCAGGTGAGTCCGAGTTGCGATTTATTAGTTGACAAATAATGGTAGTAAGAGTATTGCCTTGCTAAAATGCAGAAGCTTGCAGCTTTATACCAAATTTGGTATAAGAATGAGATAATTATGCTGAATTTAAGCCATAATTGCTGCCTCTTATTTTAATTAGCGATTTTGGCTAAATATTTTCCAATTTTGGGAGTCTAATCGCATATTTATATGCTACTTACTTACAATTAAACTGGAGAAGGCAGCTGGACTTCGAATTATTGAGATTTTGAGGGAAATTTAGAAGATTTGTACGTTGTATGAGAGCTCATTATGTTTCTGTGCTCCTACTATTAGACATCCAGAGGGCTATCTTGTTTAATTGTTCTTGTTGCTTTTGAACTAAATTAATGAGCATCTGATAGTCGTTGATTGGCTGAGTGGATGAGGTATTAGATGAGGAAGCAGTGTTTGTAGGTGGCTCTTTTTCTTGGGTATTTTTTATTAGTTTTGGACGATTTTGTACAGTGTTCACCTGCAGTTCTTGACGATGTTGCCGCTGTAAATTTGGATGAGATTGCCGAATTTTTGGGTTATTT
>NW_026998103.1:0-29130 GCF_035044405.1 Drosophila montana | reverse complement strand
TTTATCCTATCTACTAAACACTCTGTATATCTAGCATACAATTCTTTACTTTATTAACAATCTTCTTACTTTCTTTTCTCCTATTTATGGTATATTCTTAAATAATATAGCAAATTAAGATTATTTTTAATTTTACTTAAGAACACTTTTTCCTACTTACACCCTTCTTCTTAGATGTAGGCTCTAATAGCGTCACTGACAAAATTAGCTGTGAAAAGGGGCACAGCTGGCCAGACTGGCAAATAAAACATCTCCATCGGTCGCTGATGCTATTAGAAATTTGTGTTCTCTATCTAGGCTTTTAGCATCTAATTTTCATAATTGAATATATAATGAATTGAATAATTAGGAAGACACTCGTTTTGTCGACCACTAATAAATAAATAAATAAATAAATAAATACCCGGCAGACCTCTCTATCTATTCAGAATGATGCCATTTGGGCTATGCAACGGAGCTCAGAGATTGTGCCGATTGATGGACAAGGTGATTCCTCAACGCTTGCGCAATCGTGTATTCACCTACTTGGATGACTTGCTAATCAGTTCGAGGAAGTTCGACGAGTACTGCAAACTGCTGAAGGAAGTAAGCGACTGCCTGAAAAAAGCGAATTTGACCATTGGATTACAAAAATCCAAATTCTGTATCGAATACCTGCGTTATTTGGGGTACATCATCGGAGATGGCGCATTGCGCACCGACCCAAAGAAGGTGGAAGCAATACTGCAGATCGCTTTTCCAAAGACCACCAGACAACTACGAAGCTTTTTGGGCACAGCGGGATGCTACAGGAGATTCATGCGAGACTTTTCTGGACTGACTGCACCATTAACAGACTGCTTGAAGGCGAACTCTAAGCTGGTTTTGATCGCAGCCGCGATAAAGGCTCTAAAGGAGCTCAAGAAGGCACTCACATGTGCACCCGTACTGGCGCATCCTGTTTTCCGTAAGCACTTTTATATACAGTGCGACGCAAGCCAATTCGGAATAGAAGCGGTGCTTTTTCAGAGGGCGACACTGGAGGGGATAGGCCGATCACTTTCTTTTTAGCCAAAATGCGTGGAGCAGAGCTTAATTAAAGTGTAACAGAAAAGGAATGCCTGGCCGCCGTCAAAGCCGTCGTACGCTTCCGCCCATACGTGGAACTCATACGTGGAACTTCACTGTAATTACCGACCATGCCAGTCTGCAGTGGCTTATGACATTGAAAGATCTTAGTGGGAGACTCGCTCGGTGGTCACTGGCTATTCAAGCATTCGATTTCAACATCGAGCACCGCAAGGGCAAAGACAATATCGTGGCAGATATGTTGTCTAGGCCGTTTGTAATAGAAGAAGTAGATGTTTTTGATTTTGAGACCACCGAGTTTGAGAGCGAGGAGTATTTGGAAAGGCTGAGGGTTGTCGAAGAGCAGACGGACAAATTTCCAGACTTACGGATCGAGGAGAGACTGCTTTTTAAAAGAACCCAGTTCAACAGAGAAGACAGCGAAGAATTCCCCTGGAAACTGTGGGTTCCTGAAGGGATGACATCGACGCTAATACAAAAGGCGCATGAAGGCGAGATGGCGATGCATGGTGGAATTGCAAAGACTCTGGCCAGAGTCAAGCAATTCTACTACTGGCCCCGTATCTCAATACAAGTCCGAGAGTACGTCACCAAAACCAAAACCAAAAAAAAAGCAAGGAGGTTAACACCGAAAGGCCCATGCAAATACTTTACATGGACTTTTTGGGAAAATATCCACGCTCGCGACATTTTTCCAAATTAGTGTGCCTGAAAGCAATACCTAAGGCGACGACTACGGCAGTGGTGAAGTTTTTACGTGATCACGTATTCTCGCAGTTTGGGGTGCCTGAAATTATTCATACGGACAATGGCAGACAATTCAAGTCTAATAAGTTTGCCGAGTTCACGAGTAAATATGGAATCACTCACTAGAAAACCGGGAACTATGCGCCAAAAGCAAACGTGTCCGAGCGGGTGAATCAGTCTGTACTAGCGGCAATACGGATCCGGCGAGGATCAGGTCATCAGAGGAGCGGTTTGACCACCACCTCTGGGTGGCCTCAGTCTTTTTTTATATAAATTTAAATCGTCCAAATTGAAGAAAGAAATAAAGATAAAAATGGCGGTCGAATAATTAATATTAAATATTCATAATTTTATATTAATTTAATTGTTATTATCATAATTATTTTATTTATTTATTATTAATTATAAGAAAGCGCTATTATTTATAGGTAGCAGCCACGCGCAGGCGGCCACGACATGCAATGATCAATTAATCAAAATCTTCATTTATGATAGACTTAAATTAATTTATTCGTCCTAGATGTTATTGTCGTCAAGCCGTTTTCGCGTCTGCTCTACAAAGAAGAATTATAAAAATTGTAAAATATGTTAAGTGCTAATTCATTAAATGTCTTTGTGTAAGTAAAACTGAAATGTTCGAGTAAGGAGTTACGGTGGGGTCAGGATTTGGGAGTTGGCAGGTGCATTTATCGATAACTCATGGTGGGGAGGGCTCCGTTAGGGTGGACCTTAACAGTGTGTTTAAAAAGTAACCGAAATTCGTTAGTCCAAGTTTAAATATAAAATATTTTGTTAACCGACTCTTCCCTTTATCGAGGTCTTACCCACCCCTGGTTTATCTCTGTCTAACCGGCAAGTCGATGAAGGGAACCCGAACCACAAGTCGGACAGTAACAAAGTTGCAAAAAAATGTATAAGCATATAAACACATGCATATATATGAGCAGCGATCAAGATCAATGGTGTGGGAACTTCCCCTCGCTTTGTCTTATTTAGGCATATTCAATGCATAGTTTTACAAAATGAAAAAAATTAAATATAAACGAGAAGGAAGGGCTATCTTCGGCACACCAAAGATTTAATACCCTTGCAGACCCAAGCATTTCATAATTGTCATAGTTCTTTGCCCGTATCTAAAAAGCACAGGGAAAATAGTTAATGAGAGTTAATTAACCGAGTACGGTTAAGATGTCTTCAAAAACAAAAAAATTTTCCATACAATAACTTAATTTCAACCGATCTTTCCCATGGCAGCTATATGATATAGTTGTCCGATCTTAATAGGATTTTGCATATATATAAGGAGCATAGTAAAACTAATAAATGCCGAGTTTGGTCAAGATATCTTGAAAAACAAAATAATTTTCCATACAACAACTTAGTTTTTGACCGATCGATCCTATGGCAGCTGTATGATATAGTGGTCCGATCTTAAAAGAATTTTCCACATACATATATGAGAAGCATAGTAAAGCAAATAAATGCCGAGTTTGGTCAAGATATCTTGAAAAATAAAAAAATTTTCCATACAACAACTTAATTTCAACCGATGGCAGCTATATGATATAGTTGCCCGATCTTAATGGGATATGGCTTATATATGAGGAGCATAGTAAAACTAATAAATGCCGAGTTTGGTCAAGATATCTTGAAAAACAAAATAATTTTCCATACAACAACTTAGTTTTCGACCGATCGATCCTATGGCAGCTATATGATATAGTGGTCCGATCTTAATAGAATTTTCCATATATATGAGAAGCATAGTAAAACAAATAAATGCCGAGTTTGGTCAAGACATCTTGAAAAAGAAAAAAATTTTCCATACAACAACTTAATTTTCGACCGATCGATCCTATGGCAGCTATATGATATAGTTGTCCGATCTTAAAAGGATTTTGCATATATATGAGGAGCATGGCACAACTAATAAATGCCGAGTTTGATGAAGATATCTTGATAAACAAAAATGTTTTTTTCATACAAGGACCTACTTTTCGACCGATCGTTCCTATGGCAGCTATATGATATAGGGGTCCGATCCAGCTGGTTTTGACATATAAGCTGCGTGTAACAGAAAGAGGGACTTCTGCAAAATCGGAGATGTCTCCATCTATGCGTTACACATTTCATGACAAACTTATAATACCCTCTGCAAGGGTATAAAAACTGAGAATCTATTGACCATCAATATTGGCAACGTCAAATAAGTAGTTGAATTATATGGCAATGGCTTCTTAGCAAGCGAAAGGGTACACCAAAGGTAATACAGACTCAGCTTCTCCGTTACTCTCTACGGGTTACACTATACGCTCCACCGGGGGCCTCACCCGCTTGACGCCGTTTTCTGAGGCTATAGCAGATCTTGTTCTTCGCAAGACCGAGGCCGATAGCTACCAGGTATCAAAATTGGTCCCAAATTTGTATTCACATATGTATGAATGCATGTTGTGTACTGAGGTTGGGTTCGTAGAAAAACTGCATTTTTAAGTCGATGCAAATATTTATATACAATAATTATAATTATTATTTATATTTTTATTAAGAAATATAACAGTGCCAAAAAATACAAATAGGGTCAATTAAATACGTCGGCAGCTTATTCGACCGGCGGAGTAAAAAATAATTGAAACAAAAAAAAATTGATAAAATGTATCTTTAGAAACACCAAATTTGCACTCTTATTTCATTTCTTATATTTCTAAAAATAATAGTAATTTAATAAATAATTTAATTTAAAGAATGGACTTTAACCAAGTAAGAGGTTCTAGTCGGGAGCTCCCGACATTTTTAAGTCGATGTAAATATTTATATAATTTCTTTAAATTAAATGATTAATTATAATTATTATTTTTATTTTTATTAAGAAATATAACAGTGCCAAAAAATAAAAATAGGGTCAATTAAATACGTCGGCAGCTAATGCGACCGGCGGAGTAAAAAATAATTGAAACAAAAAACAATTGATAAAATGTATCTTTAGAAACACCAAATTTACACTCTTATTTCATTTCTTTTATTTCTAAAAATAATAGTAATTTAATTAATAAGTTAATTTAAAGAATGGACTTTAACCAAGTAAGAGGTTCTAGTCGGGAGCTCAAAACTAGGGGATACCCTGAACCCTCTTATTCCAACACCAAATTCAGCTCGAGCTACGCGCTCGTTCGCTTTAGTAGTAATAAAGAAAAATGAAAATAGAAAAAAATTATTTTCTTGGCAGGGTTCGAACTCGCAACCGCAACCACTTGCCGCCGACTCTACTCAAGGGCCACACCAATAATTGAGCTTTAATGAGAAAATAACCAATTAAAATAGCAGCACAGAAAACAATACAATCGCTATTGCAATGCTGTTGATAGAATTCAAAGCAACCACGCATGTATACAGAAATTCTTGGAGTTCGCGCAGCAGCTATGCTTCTAACACGTGCGCACATAACTTTTGTGTTTCTTAACCGATATTAATGAAATTTTTGACAGTCTATCTTATTGTAGAATAGAATAAAGAATATTTGTGTATTCTCAAAAATTCAATTGCATATAAATTGTGACTTAAATTGATGGGCAATACAAGTTGGATAATTAACTTGATTTATAGCTTTGTGGTGATAGCGGGGAGGTGCGATAGGAATAAAATGAAAGATACTTGATATATATATACTATCCTAGAAGCTACATGTCAAGTTTGGTGACGCTAGCTAATGTTATTTGCCGAAATTGCTCAAAAAACACGATTTCGATATCGATTATTATCGATTACTTGGAAACGGGGCAAGCTATCGAACATCGGAAACAAACTCGATCTGCGCGGGCATTAGGAGGACCTACAGGTTTTTTTCAAGTATCTAGTTCTTATAGGTTCTGATATCCTTGCGTTCATACATACGGGCAGACGGACGGACAGACAGACGGACAGACAGACGGACAGACAGACAGACGGACATGGCTAGATCGACTCGGCTATTGATGCTGATCAAGAATATATGTATATACTTTATGGGGTCGGAGATGCTTCCTTCTGCCTGTTACATACATTTGCACAAATACAATATACCCTGTTTACCCATTTTTAATGGGTTCAGGGTATAAAATAATGGTTTTATCGGCAAGGTTCGAACTAGTAACTGACCGCGCTACTTGCCGCCACCTCTTTTCAACAGCCACACTAATTATTGAGTCTTAATGAGAAAAAAACGAATTCAAATAGCAGCACAGAAAACAATACAATCGCAATTGCAATGCCGTTGCTAGAATTCAAAGCAAACACGCATGAAAGTTCGTGTGTGTACATGTATACAGATATTCTTGGAATTTGAAATTTTGAAAATAGTTGCAAATTGTTCATGAATTTTATACTTTCATTATATTTTATATAGTATATCTTTGATATTGTAATTTAATATTATAATCTTTCGTAGTTTTTCATATTAATTAACAATTTTTGTTTTTTATACCCTGTAAAAAATTGTAAAAATATGTTAAGTGCTTATTTATTAAATGTCTTTGTGTAAGTAAAAATGAAATGTTCGAGTAAGGAGTTACGGTGGGTGAGGTAAGTGTGTGAGGCGGGTGCCCGTCAGGATTTGGGAGTCGGCAGGTGCATTTATCGATAACTCATGGTGGGAGGACTCCGTTAGGGTGGACCTTAACAGCTGTCCACCGTATGCTGGTTTTCCGATTGTCTGACAGAGTGCTTGAAAAGTAACCGAAATTCGTTAGTCCAAGTTTAAATATAAAATATTTTGTTAACCGACTTTTCCCTTTATCGAGGTCTTACCCACCCCTGGTTTATCTCTGTCTAACCGGCAAGTCGATGAAGGGAACCCGAACCACATGCATATTTGTATATGAGCAGCGATCAAGATCAATGGTGTGGGAACTTCCCCTTGCTTTAGCTTATTTAGGCATATTCATTGCATAGTTTTACAAAATGAAAAAAATTAAATATAAACAAGAAGGAAGGGCTATCTTCGGCACGCCAAAGATTTAATACCCTTGCAGACTTAACCATTTCATAATTCTCATAGTTCTTTGCCCGTATCTAAAAAGCACAGGGAAAATAGTTAATGAGAGTTAATTAACCGAGTACGGTTAAGATGTCTTGAAAAACAAAAAAGTTTTCCATACAATAGCTTAATTTCAACCGATCTTTCTCATGGCAGCTATATGATATAGTTGTCCGATCTTAATAGGATTTTGCATATATATGAGGAGCATAGTAAAACTAATAAATGCCGAGTTTGATCAAGATATCTAGAAAAACAAAATAATTTTTCATACAACAACTTAGTTTTTGACCGATCGATCCTATGGCAGCTATATGATATAGTTGTCCGATCTTGATAGAATTTTCCATATATATGGGGACCATACTAAAACTAAAAAATGCCAAGTTTGGTCAAGATATCTTGAAAAAGAAAAAAATTTTCCATACAACAATTTAATTTCAACCGATCTTTCCAATGGCAGCTATATGATATAGTTGTCCGATCTTAATAGGATATTGCATATATATGAGGAGCATGGCACAACTAATAAATGCTGAGTTTGATCAAGATACCTTTATAAACAAAAAAAATTTCCATACAACTTAGTTTTCGACCGATCGATCCTATGTCAGCTATATGATATAGTTGTCCGATCTTAAAAGGATTTTGCATATATATAAGGAGCATGGCACAACTAATAAATGCCGAGTTTGATCAAGATATCTAGAAAAACAAAATAATTTTCCATACAACAACAAAGTTTTCGACCGATCGATCCTATGGCAGCTATATGATATAGTTGTCCGATCTTAATAGAATTTTCCATATATGTGGGGAGCATAGTAAAACTAATAAATGCCATGCTTGGTCAAGATATCTTGAAAAAGAAAAAAATTTTCCATACAACAACTTAATTTCAACCGATCTTTCCTATGGCAGCTATGTGATATAGTTGTCCGATCTTAATAGGATATTGCATATATATGAGGAGCATAGTAAAACTAATAAATGCCGAGTTTGATCAAGATACCTTTATAAACAAAAAAAATTTCCATACAACTTAGTTTTCGACCGATCGATCCTATGGCTGCTATATGATATAGTTGTCCGATCTTAAAAGGATTTTGCATATATATGAGGAGCATGGCACAACTAATAAATGCCGAGTTTGCTCATGATATCTTGATAAACAAAAATGTTTTTCATACAGGAACCTACTTTTCGACCGATCGTTCCTATGGCAGCTATATGATATAGGGGTCCGATCCAGCTGGTTTTGACATATAAGCTGCGTGTAACAGAAAGAGGGACTTCTGCAAAGTCGGAGATGTCTCCATCTAAGCGTTACACATTTCATGACAAAATTATAATACCCTCTGCAAGGGTATAAAAACTGAGGAACTATTGACCGTCAATATTGGCAACGTCAAATAAGTAGTTGAATTATATGGCAATGGCTTCTTAGCAAGCGAAAGGGTACACCAAAGGTAATACAGGCTCAGCTTCTCCGTTACTCTCTACGGGTTACACTATACGCTCCACCGGGGGCCTCACCCGCTTGACGCCGTTTTCTGAGGCTATAGCAGATCTTGTTCTTCGCAAGACCGAGGCCGATAGCTACCAGGTATCAAAATTGGTCCCAAATTTGTATTCACATATGTATGAATGCATGTTGTGTACTGAGGTTGGGTTCGTAGAAAATCTGCATTTTTAAGTCAATGCAAATATTTATATAATTTCGTTAAATTAAATGATTAATTATAATTATTATTTATATTTTTATTAAGAAATATAACAGTGCCAAAAAATACAAATAGGGTCAATTAAATACGTCGGCAGCTAATTCGACCGGCGGAGTAAAAAATAATTAAAACAAAAAAAAATTGATAAAATGTATCTTTAGAAACACCAAATTTACACTCTTATTTCATTTCTTTTATTTCTAAAAATAATAGTAATTTAATTAATAATTTAAGTTAAAGAATGGACTTTAACCAAGTAAGAGGTTCTAGTCTGGAGCTCCCGACTAGGGGTTACCCTGAACCCTCTTATTCCAACCAAATTCAGCTCGAGCCACGCGCTCGTTCGCTTTAGTAGTAATAAAGATAAATTAAAAAAAAAAATGTTCTCTTGGCAGGTTTTGAACTCGCAACAGACCGCATTACTTGCTGCCGCCTCTACGCAACAGCTACACCAGCAAAAAAAAAAAAAAATTGTTCCCTCGGCTAGGCTCGAACTCGTAATTGATGGCGCTACTTTCCGCCGCTTCTACTCAATAACCACAGCAACAGTTAAGTCTTAATGAGAAAAAAACGAATTCAAATAGCAGCACAGAAAACAATACAATCGCAATTGCAATGCTGTCGATAGAATTCAAAGCAAACACGCATGAATGTTCGTGTGTGTACATGTATACAGATATTCTTGGAATTTGCAATTTTGAAAATGGTTGCAAATTGTTAATGAATTTTATACTTTCATTATATTTTATATAGTATATCTTTGATTTTGTAATTAAATATTATAATCTTTCGTAGTTTTTCATATTAATTAACAATTTTTGTTTTTTATACCCTGAACCCATTAAAAATGGGTAAACAGGGTATATTGTATTTGTGCAAATGTATGTAACAGGCAGAAGGAAGCATCTCCGACCCCATAAAGTGTATATATTCGTGATCAGCATCAATAGCCGAGTCGATCTAGCCATGTACGTCTGTCTGTCTGTCTGTCCGTCCGTCCGTATGTATGAACGCAAGGATATCAGAACCTATAAGAGCTAGCTGTAGGTCCTCATTGTTCCCGCGCAGATCGAGTTTGTTTCCGATATTCAATAACTTGCTGCGTTTCCAAGTAATCGATAAAATCGATATTGAAATCCTGTTTTTTGAGCAACTTCGGCAAATAATATGAGCTAGAGTCACCAAACTTGACATGTAGATTCTAGAATAGTATATATATATCAAGTATCGTTCATTTTATACCTATCGCCACCTCCCCGCTACCACCACAAAGCTATAAACCAAGTTAATTATCCAACTTGTATTGCCCATCAATTTAAGCCACAGTTTATATGTAATTGAATTTTTGAAAATTCACAAATATTCTATTTTCTATTCTACAATAAAATGTACTGCCGAAAATTGCATTTTAAGCGGTTAAGAAACACAAAAGTTATGTGCGCACCTGTTAGCAGCATAGCTGCTGCCCAAATTCCAAGAATTCTGTATACATGTACACACACACATTCATGCGCGTTTGCTTTGATTTCTATCAACAGCATTGCAATTGCGATTGTATTGTTTTCTGTGCTGCTATTTTAATTGGTTTTTTCCCATTAAAGCTCAATTATTGGTGTGGCCCTAGGGTAGCGGCAGCTGTAAGTGGTGCGGTTAGTTGCGAGCTCGAACCCTGCCAAGGGAACAATTTTGTTATTTTTTTTTTATTTTTTTTGTATTACTACTAAATCAAATGAGCGCGTTGCGCGAGCTGCATTTGATGTTGGAAGAAGAGGGTTTAGGGTATCCCCTAGTCGGGAGCTCCCGACTATAACCTCTTACTATTTTTTTTTATATTTCTTATTTAAATATTATATTAAGCTACTGCCTTAATATGCCTTTGTATTTGTGTTAATGATATTACTACCCTACTTCGATCAACGCAGTGATCTCCTCTCTAACGTGAGTACAGGTTGTACTCTGCCTTTACGCACACAACAAAGTGGGCATCATTACGATGTTATACACAATTTTAAATTATCTTAATTAATGCTGCTGCTGCTGTCCGTTGCATCAGCTGCGCGTCGCCGGATGTGGCACGCTGTTGCTCCCTCGTTGGTGCAAGTGGCGGTGTGCCTCTCGCACTTATCCCGATGGCGCAGCTTGTTGCGCTGGCGGTACCGGAGCTGGTCTTCGCACAGGTATTTACTGGTTGTTGGTGCTGCACGTATATTCGCAGAAAGGGCTTTCCAGAGGGCCTTCGCAATCCTGTGGACACATTCTCTTGACTTTCGGAAGGCTGTCTCCGGCAATGGGTTTAACTTTATTAGTGGTTGTTTTGTTTATTATGGTTTTTATATCAGCTGAGTGAGTAGCGGTGTTAGGCTCTGCTTAATTACATTTTGCAGGTAGTCGAGCTCAGTTTGTAACTTCTGAGCTGTCGACCATGCGGGTGTCGGCGTTTTTGTGTATAGCAGCCACCTTGGGTGCGCTATTCTTTTTATACCCTGAACCCATTAAAAATGGGTAAAAAGGGTATAATGTATTTGTGCAAATGTATGTAACAGGCAGAAGGAAGCATCTCATACCACATAAAGTATAAACATTCTTGATCAGCATCAATAGCTTAGTCGATCTGGCCATGTCCGTCTGTCTGTCCGTCCGTCCGTCCGTATGTATGAACGCCAGGATTTCGGAACCTATAAGAGCTAGAGACTTAAAATTTTAGCTGTAGGTCCTCATTGTTCCCGCGCATATCGAGTTTGTTTCCGATATTCGATAACTTGCCCCGTTTCCAAGTAATCGATAAAAGCAACTTTGGTAAATAATAAGACCTAGAGTCACCAAATATGACGTGTAGCTTTTAGAATAGTATAGATATATCAATTATCTTTCATTTTATAGCTATCACCACCTCCCTGCTACTACTTTATAGCTATATGTCTAGTAAATAAACCAATATATGCTGCCCATCAATATAAGCCTCAATTGAAATGCAATTGTCATTTCAAGAATACACGAATATTTTATAGTACAATAAGATGTAGAAAATTTCATCAACATCGGTTAAGAAATACAGAAATACGTGTGCTGCTATTTCAATTAGTTTTTTTCTTATTTTTTGGTTTCAATAATTGGTGCGGCTTTTGGGTAGAAACGGCGGCAAGTAGTGCGGTCTGTTGCGGGTACGAGACCTACCGAGCAAACTTTTTAACTAGGCCGTCAGATCCGTACCAGAATTTATCGGTAAGGAGAAAAGTTATGTCTCGTGGAGACAGGCAGCCACCGCTGCCCATGCAATTTTTAAGCCCTATGATTGTAGTTCTATGCATTATGAGGCAGTCGCCATTATATCTATATAGAAAACTGTTTGTCCTGACTGACTGACTGACTGACTGACTGACTGACTGACTGACTGACTGATTGGTGATCAACGCACAGCCCAAACCGTAAGAGCTAGGAAGCTGACATTTTCACTGTAGTTACCTTATGTAATGTAGGTGCACGTTAAGACGGAGTTTCGGGAAATTCCACCCGCAAGTGTGGCAAAATCGCGAAAAACGTTTGTATGTAACTTTTTTGATTACCATCCGATCGGCCTCAAATTTATTTTCAAAGGTCTTTGTTCAAATTCATTTGAGGGGTGTTTCACACTTTTTGAAAAATCCATCCCTCCTTGGTGCAAATGGGGGTCGAAGATTTGGTGGATGAAGTTTTGTGTTCAAATTTATTTCCAAAGATCTATAAGAAAAATCATTTGAGACGTGTTTCACAGTTTTCGCAAAATCTGAACTCCTTCGGTGGAAAATGCATTTCAAAGTTTTTTTTGGTGAATTTTAAGTTTGTTTGATTCCCGTCCGATCAGTTTCAAAATCATTTTTAAAGCTTTTTGAAAACATTGATTTTATAACATACGTGCCACGGGCAAGGCCGGGTTATACCCGCTAGTTCGGAATAAAGTAAGGGGCTCTGAAGCCACACGCTCCTCCTTTAACAAAGCTATAGATTTTAAAGCAACTTTGGCTAGGCTTGACTTTACGTACACGGACTAGACACCAATCTGCGTTATACAGCAGGAGCTGGATCTGATGAGGCAGGGCGATATGCCCCTATTAAAGTATTATGACTAAATTGAGAGAAAGCTAACGCTGTTGACAAACAAGATGTGAATGACTCATGATATAGCCGCCGCTACTGTACTCAATGAGAATTTTAGAAGCAATGCGTTACACACATTCATGTGGGGATTGAAGAAATCCCTATAATCAGCCGTTTTCCCAGCCCAGCCTCGAGATTTACCTACTGCACTGGCTTTGGCACAAGAGGCAAAGGCCAGTAATGACCGTTGTATGTTCGCAATTAGTTTTGTCAAATCGACCACAGAGTCGTTGTCAAATTAATTGCCAAGATACCTCACAAAACGCTTAGAATCAAGGTGGCCATGGCAAGAACCCTCATTATACTAAGAGCCAGACCAAGTCGGGCAGCTCTAAACAACGCCCTTATTCACAAAATGCTCAAGGTCAGACACCGGAGGCTATGTAAATAGATTCGTCTTCACGATCCAGCCAACCGACCAACTATCAAAAGGTGTACGTTACATCTCAGAGTAACACGAGTTTCTTAAATGCAAAAAGAAAGCATAGCTGTATTACCCTTATTTTAATTTGTTCGCAAACAGTCATACGAAATACAAACCATGCAAGTACTTGTCAGGCTATTATTAACTTACATACATTCCCTCGCTGTCCTCGTTGGGCCCATCGATGCGGATAAAAATATATATGTGTTAAAACGATTACGCGACAAGCTATGGCATATTGGGCTATTCTCTTTTGGTAATTTTTAAAAAAATTGTGAGCGTGTCTTAATTGTAAGTAAAAAGTGTACTATTATTAATATGGATCGAAAATTTAATTGTTTAATTAAACATCAAAGGTAACTGCTGCGATACTGTACGAATTCACTATTACTACACCCAAAGTTACACTCGACGGCCAGTCTCGGATCACATTTTGTCACAGGAGCTTATGAAAGGCGCTACACAGTGTTGGTACTCTGGCGGCCGCGCAAGTGTTTAAGCTGTCAGCGACGGTCTGCCAAAGGCACAAAGTTGTTGGCTATAGGTCACATCTTTTCTGTTCCGTGTGCATGAACGGCTCACTGGAAATTGGCGGCCTGGCGAACTCATCCGCATTGTGAAAGCACACAGAAGGAGACAGCGCGAAAGCGATGCAGAGGCCAGACTGTTGCGTAATTTAATTTTCAGCGCTGTAACGCAAATTTGGGTTAACTCCAATATCACTTATATTCACATCCCAATATCACCTTTTACAATTTATCCGGCTCACCACTCAATACTACTGTAATTAAACGGCCACGAGTTTAAAACACTGTTTCGAACTTCTAAATTGTGCGGTTTCTAATCTTCTCTGAAGAGGCGATTGAAAGTGAATTCTTTATGGGCAGTATAGGGCAGACATACGGACCGTTGAAGCGATGATAACTGTTAACTGGCTTGATCGTTCTTTCGTCTGCTTTGCGCTGCTTAGAAGACTTCGTTGATGGTTATGTCTTGCGCGTCGGAATAGTTTGTGATTTCCAAAAAACACAAACCTTCCCTCAACATTGTTGACACTAATCTGAAAATGATTCATTATATGCTGTTTTAATATTTTTTTCACTGCTTTCCTGATTCTGTTAGTATGGTAGTACCATTATTAGATTTTACTGTCTTTCTTACATCTAATTGTTAGTTTGGACCCCAAGCTGGTGTTTTGTTTAATGAAAATTTCCTGCCCGGCTGTAAAGGTCTGTATTGGTTTTGTTCATTTTAATGATTTTATAAATCCTGTAAATGTTTGGGTTTAATCCTTTCAATACTGTCCTGTCTAGTCTTGTAGTAAAGTTCTTAAGCCGTGGTTATGTTGTGTCAAAAAAGTCTAGGTCTTTACTAAATGTTTTGTAAGGGTACTCGTCAATCGCTCTTTAAAGTAGTTCTTTGCAGTTTCTCTGTTCTCGTTTGCCTTTTATGTTGTTTTTATCGCACTGTTTCGGACAAAGTTGAATGCCATCTTTCAATTTGCGGATTGGCGGAACTCTTATAGGGTGGGGCTTTATAAAATTGATTGTTCAATTGATCACGAAGAATGAAGGTTATAAATTTATTGATTTCTCATAGCCTATTAGAACGCATTTTGATAAGATATAATAGAAATAAATAGCATTAAGTTTTTTCATACCCATTTAAAATGGGTAAAAAGGGTATAATGTATTTACGCAAATGTATGTAACAGGCAGAAGGAAGATATTCGATAACTTGCGCCATTTCCAAGTATGTATCGATCGAAATCGATATTGAGATCCTGTTTTTCAGCAATTTTGGTAAATAATAAGAACTAGAGTCACCAAACTTGACATATAGCTTCTAGAATAGTATTTATATATCAAGAATAGTTTATTTTATATACTGCCTCATATATATTAATTAAATAAATATACTGCTACTTCATATTGAGAATACACGAATATTCTATAGCACAATAAGATCAACCGTAGAAAATGTTATAAAGATTTGTTAGGAAACACGAAATTTATTAAATAAAACGTGTTTTGCCTGGCCACGACTTTGGGGCAGCAAGCACAAATTGCAAGAATTTCTGTATACATGTACACACAAACATTTTCCGTATAATATCTAACTACTTGTCCGATCGGGTACTGCTCTATGCACACCGATATGGACAACAGCGGTAGCAAGCCAGAAAGGCCTCAGAAGGAAGATGTCAGTCCCCTACAGGCTAAGCGCATTAATAGGTTCCGGACGGTGTTGGACGACGCAGCCACAAAATTGTCAGGAATACTGCCAGTGGATATATTAGCCAAGGAAATGGAGAAAATGTACATAGCCCGAATAACGATGGGCGATGCCGTCTCAATGGACGTCGTCGGAAGTTCGGAGAGAGCAGCATCAATGGCGACTTGGCAGGAGAGATGGAACATGGCGAATAAGGGGAGATGGACACACAAACTAATCCCCAATCTGGAGCAATGGATTAGGAGACGGAATGGAGAAACTAACTTCCTCCTAAAGCAGTTTTTTACTGGTCACGGCGGGTACAGGGAGTATCTCCATAGGTTCAAGTATAAGGCACTCCAGAGTGCCCGAACTGCCCAAATCTGGACGCAGATCCGGAACACGTGCTGTACCAAAGCTCGAGGTACAGACATGCAGTAGGCTCTGTACTTCCACCTGAGGGACTGCTAACAATCATGCTGGAAGGAGGGGACAACTGGAGAAATATAAGTAAGCTCATAATAGGGATCTGAGACGATGCGTAGCGGAGCGACGAATAATGGAGACTGCCTAAAATAGGCAACCGATCCCCGCGAAGTAATACTTTGCAGTGATCCCGCGGGGAATGGGGTGTGTGAGTGGGAGGGTAAGTTTAGTACGTAGGTGTTGACGGAGTCAGCGAATCGTGGCCCGGGCCATCAGTATCTTACGAAGATTTTCACCTCCATGTCGTAGCAAAAAAAAACAAACAAAAAATAAACCCACTCACACACAGAGGAGTGTGCATGAAAGACGCGGGCGGACGCGCATTCTGTGGTGCCCCGGTTTGCGCCCTTTGCTGCAGCTCCTGCAAAGGAAAGGCGTCTATAAAAATACATGCTGAACGACAGACGCACCTGGAGTTGACGTTGATCGCCAATTGGAGACAGCATTGGCTGCAGTGATCCGGGCAGGTCTCCTCCGTTGGGTAAGACAATAACAACACCACTCAATTGTGCCCTTAGAGTGCACTGAGTGAAAAGCTTTCCAATCTCTCTGGGAATTGTGAAAGTCATGCAGACGACGATCAGCCGCTACTGAGTGAAAAGCTTTCCAATCTCTCTGGGAATTGTGAAAGTCATGCAGACGGCGATCAGCTGCTACAAGCTAGCGATGGCGATCTGCGTAAGCACAGCTGAGCACCAGTGCTCAAAAACCGTAGCAAACATATATAATAGCGCGACAAATAGATGGTGCCACTACGAAGACAGTCTGTAAACATCTAGCTGCCCGCCATAAGATTTCTCTAGTAGGTTCGGCGAATTTACTTCCTTGGTAAATGATGCTTTCCTTTCTAAAATGCAAACTGACGTCATTTACACTGACTTCAGTAAGGCGTTTGACTCTGTGCACCATGATATATAACTTCTTAGGCTTGACCGATTAGGTTTTCCCCGTCGCTTTTGCATTGGATTTCCTCTTATTTAAAAGGTAGGACCCATAGAGTAATGCTGAGGCTGACTACTTTAAAACAGGTTCACGTTACTTCTGGTGTTCCTCAAGGTAGTCATCTTGGACCTTTACTCTTTACTCTTTTTATAAATGATCTCCCCTCGGCTATTTCACATGCCCGTGTACTTATGTATGTATGTATGTATGTATATAATTCTCGTCTACTAGATGATTTGAACGCTATGCAACTTTGGTGTTCGGTCAATCAATTGCATCTAAATTGTTCTAAGTGTATGTTTATGACCTTCAATCGTACTGCACCTTATCTTGTTATACAATTGACAATACTCCATTGCAACGTATACTAACAGTTAAAGATATAGGCGTTCTCTTTGAATTTAAACTCAGCTTCAATCTTTACATAGATACCATCGTTAATGAGGCAAAAGGTGTACTTGGATTCATTAAACGATAGTCTAAAGAGTTTAACGATCCTTTTATAACGAAACTTCTGTAAATCTCTCTTGTTCGCCTTAACCTTGAATACTGCTCTTGCATCTGGTCTCCGCAGTATAACAATAGCTAGGATCGTATTGAATCTGTTCAGAAGCAATTGCTGCTTTTTGCCTTACGAGGTTTAAATTGGAACCCTAATCTTCGGTTGCCATCCTACTCCAGCAAGCTGCTTCTTCTTAATCTTCCGTCGTTAACCAACCGTAGGACAATTCCCAGTGTTGTCATCCTACATAAGTTGATTGTTGGCGATAAAGATTCGCCTTTTCTGTTAGGGCGCCTTCAATTCTCTGTTCCTTGTAGACCAACCAGGAATTATCGCCCCTTATTCTTATCTACGTGCACAACAGACTACGCTTTGCACAATCCTTTGCGCGTGCTATGTAAAAATTACAATAGTTTGCATCACGTTTTCTCTACCCATAATAAAATCGTTGCTTTCAGGATACCTTCGGGAAGTCGCTGACCATTCCCAGCTATGAGCAGGGGCATAGTTTGCCGGACAGGCTATAAATTTTCCCACATTTCTATTTCCCATTACTATCTCATTATCCTATATACTTAACACCCTTTTTTTTCTAGCATACATTTCATTACTTTGTTAACAACTTCTTACTTACTTTTTTCCTACTTTTTATATTTTCTTAAATAATATAGTAGATTAAGATTATTTGTAATATTACTTAAGAACATTATTTTCTCTACTAACACCCTTCTTTTTAGCTGTAGGGTCTAATAGCGTTTCTGACAAAATTGGCTGTGAAAAGGGGCACAGCTAGCCGGACTGGCAAATAGAACACCTCCATCGGTCAGTGATACTATTAGAAAATTGTGTATTTTAACTAGGCTTTAAGTATTTAATTTTCATAATGTATGTATTGAATAAATAAATAAATAAAAAAAAAAATTTTTACCCAACGTGGGACGCCCTGCGGGACAAACTCTCGACATTTATTTTCCGTGCACAGCGGATCCTATAGAATCCATTGAGAACCCAGCCCAGTGAGGTCTCAATTACGGCATAGTGGAAGCCACCTACATATCTGACGACACCGGGCTGACAGGCCGCAATATTCCAACACCTTAGTAAACCGAGTGGAAACGTCTGCTGGGGCCCCGCCCTGTTAAAGGCCTCTAGAAACGCTTGTTGTCCGTAACCATTAAGTTGGCCGTGCAGGATCAGTTGACATTGTCCTGGCTAATACCGATCTGGTTCTGAACCCCGGCTCTCATAAGGACTGGAGTCAACCCTCGCGTGGACCTCACTCCCTGGAAAGGAACCCACGGAACAGAACGGGCAACAATAAACCACAAGGGGGACACCTCTACCCCGCAACAATAGAGGCAACAACAACAACAACGTGCGAGGCAGACCCTATACAGTGCAAAGATGGTCTCGCCTTTACAAAATCTAGTAGAGTTGCTAGAACTCCACCGCAGGCCTACCAAGCCGATGCACCTCTGCCGACCAAATGCGAGGCTGCCAACTGCATCGCAGCGGGCGCGAGTACGAATACACCTAAAAGAGGCAGAAATTTAAGAAGCCCTTAGAGCACGCCCCGGAAAACACCGTCTAAGCGAGCAAAGAGCACTAAAGACTCCTACTACAGCCAGATGATGCAACTAGGGAAAATCCTGGACGAGATAATTTACCTCGTCAATGAGAAAAAGCCTGTCGTGCGACACATAAACCAGGGAATGAAGGATTCGCTGGCACAAATAAAGAAGAGCCAAGAAACAGTGTGCTCCCAAATAGAAGGTCAGGATAGACACAAAGCAAAGCGTCACGGAACCGGTTGCTCAGATCAAGAACCGCAACAACAAGTAGATGCCTACGAGCGCGCTCACGCCAGCGCCGAAGACAGTAAGCCCTGGAGCAAGAATGGGCAAACAACTGAGGCAAAGAAATCGAGAAGAGCCACCACCTCGTAACAGCGCAGTCACCGAAGCGCGAACAACAGCCATGCACCACCGGAGCCTCGCCCTAAGGAAGGAACCGCTAAGGAGAGTAAATGGCAGCAAATGAACCGCCGACCAAAAAAGCCACGCAAAATGCCAAGCAGACCAGATGCCCTGCTGGTCAAGTGCAAGGATACTGCTTCATATGCCGAGGTCCTAAGGGCAGTGCAAAACGATGAATCCCTGCAAAAATACAGGGAAAACGTCACAAAAATACGTCCTGCAGATGGAAAATGAAGGAGACGATCCAACAGCAAAACTACTCAAGGATGTGCAAGAGAAGATGGGAGACTTGCATAGGTTAAAACGATCTCTCAAAAAGTCATGCTGGAGGTCCCGAGTGGGGCTCAGCTACGGACCTCCTGCATGCAGGTTTTCTAAAATCAACGGGAGCATGCCCGTAGAAGTCACTCCCAAACTGCGAGCAGCATACCGAGGAACCCAGACGGCTAGAGTTCTTCTACCCAAGGATTTAGCAGAACAGCTGCTAAAAATCGGAAAGTTCTGAATTGGAGGGCATAAAATTCGGCATAAAACCGACCAGAGGAGATGCTTTAAGAGCCTATAGGTGCCACTTAGCCACCAGGTGTAGAAGTAGCCACGCTGAATCAGGCAAGTGCTACAATTGCGGTGGAACAGAGCATGTATCAAAAGCATGCCAGGAGAAACCGGCGTGCATACTATGCACTCGAAAGGGCCAGAAAAACCCGGGACATAACACCCTTAGCAGGTTATGTCCATTATTTGTAAAGGCCGCAACTAAAAGGAACTTAAAATGAAGCTACTGCAGCTTAATGTAAACCACTGCAGAGCCGAGCAGGAGCTACTGTCCCATACAGCCAGAGAGATACAAGCCGACGTGGCATTACTGAGCGAACCATACACAGCAATATCTGAAGAGAGTTGGGTCCAAAACACCGAACATGGTGCGGCTATATGGAGCTGCGGAAACCCACCACTCCTAGTAAGCGAAAGAAAAACGGCGCTGGGATACGCAATAGCCAAGCTCGGCGGCATCTACTGGTACACCTGCTACCTGGCCCCCAGCATTCAACTCGACGAATATGCACGAATGCTCGACGAACAAGTGGCGGACGCGCAAACGCACTCCCCACTAGTCACCGGCAATTTCAACGCGTGGGCAGTGGACTGGGGAAGCGCCACGACTAACCCACGAGGCTGCACGCCGCAGCCCTCAACATAATACTGCTGAATACCGCGACCGAGCGGTATCCTCCGATTTCCTCTTATTTAAAAGGTAGGACCCATAGAGTAATGCTGAGGCTGACTACTTTAAAACAGGTTCACGTTACTTCTGGTGTTCCTCAAGGTAGTCATCTTGGACCTTTACTCTTTACTCTTTTTATAAATGATCTCCCCTCGGCTATTTCACATGCCCGTGTACTTATGTATGTATGTATGTATGTATATAATTCTCGTCTACTAGATGATTTGAACGCTATGCAACTTTGGTGTTCGGTCAATCAATTGCATCTAAATTGTTCTAAGTGTATGTTTATGACCTTCAATCGTACTGCACCTTATCTTGTTATACAATTGACAATACTCCATTGCAACGTATACTAACAGTTAAAGATATAGGCGTTCTCTTTGAATTTAAACTCAGCTTCAATCTTTACATAGATACCATCGTTAATGAGGCAAAAGGTGTACTTGGATTCATTAAACGATAGTCTAAAGAGTTTAACGATCCTTTTATAACGAAACTTCTGTAAATCTCTCTTGTTCGCCTTAACCTTGAATACTGCTCTTGCATCTGGTCTCCGCAGTATAACAATAGCTAGGATCGTATTGAATCTGTTCAGAAGCAATTGCTGCTTTTTGCCTTACGAGGTTTAAATTGGAACCCTAATCTTCGGTTGCCATCCTACTCCAGCAAGCTGCTTCTTCTTAATCTTCCGTCGTTAACCAACCGTAGGACAATTCCCAGTGTTGTCATCCTACATAAGTTGATTGTTGGCGATAAAGATTCGCCTTTTCTGTTAGGGCGCCTTCAATTCTCTGTTCCTTGTAGACCAACCAGGAATTATCGCCCCTTATTCTTATCTACGTGCACAACAGACTACGCTTTGCACAATCCTTTGCGCGTGCTATGTAAAAATTACAATAGTTTGCATCACGTTTTCTCTACCCATAATAAAATCGTTGCTTTCAGGATACCTTCGGGAAGTCGCTGACCATTCCCAGCTATGAGCAGGGGCATAGTTTGCCGGACAGGCTATAAATTTTCCCACATTTCTATTTCCCATTACTATCTCATTATCCTATATACTTAACACCCTTTTTTTTCTAGCATACATTTCATTACTTTGTTAACAACTTCTTACTTACTTTTTTCCTACTTTTTATATTTTCTTAAATAATATAGTAGATTAAGATTATTTGTAATATTACTTAAGAACATTATTTTCTCTACTAACACCCTTCTTTTTAGCTGTAGGGTCTAATAGCGTTTCTGACAAAATTGGCTGTGAAAAGGGGCACAGCTGGCCGGACTGGCAAATAGAACACCTCCATCGGTCAGTGATACTATTAGAAAATTGTGTATTTTAACTAGGCTTTAAGTATTTAATTTTCATAATGTATGTATTGAATAAATAAATAAATAAAAAAAAAAATTTTTACCCAACGTGGGACGCCCTGCGGGACAAACTCTCGACATTTATTTTCCGTGCACAGCGGATCCTATAGAATCCATTGAGAACCCAGCCCAGTGAGGTCTCAATTACGGCATAGTGGAAGCCACCTACATATCTGACGACACCGGGCTGACAGGCCGCAATATTCCAACACCTTAGTAAACCGAGTGGAAACGTCTGCTGGGGCCCCGCCCTGTTAAAGGCCTCTAGAAACGCTTGTTGTCCGTAACCATTAAGTTGGCCGTGCAGGATCAGTTGACATTGTCCTGGCTAATACCGATCTGGTTCTGAACCCCGGCTCTCATAAGGACTGGAGTCAACCCTCGCGTGGACCTCACTCCCTGGAAAGGAACCCACGGGATCATGAAAGTGTCTGCACAGAACGGGCAACAATAAACCACAAGGGGGACACCTCTACCCCGCAACAATAGAGGCAACAACAACAACAACGTGCGAGGCAGACCCTATACAGTGCAAAGATGGTCTCGCCTTTACAAAATCTAGTAGAGTTGCTAGAACTCCACCGCAGGCCTACCAAGCCGATGCACCTCTGCCGACCAAATGCGAGGCTGCCAACTGCATCGCAGCGGCCGCGCGAGTACGAATACACCTAAAAGAGGCAGAAATTTAAGAAGACCTTAGAGCACGCCCCGGAAAACACCGTCTAAGCGAGCAAAGAGCACTAAAGACTCCTACTACAGCCAGATGATGCAACTAGGGAAAATCCTGGACGAGATAATTTACCTAGTCAATGAGAAAAAGCCTGTCGTGCGACACATAAACCAGGGAATGAAGGATTCGCTGGCACAAATAAAGAAGAGCCAAGAAACAGTGTGCTCCCAAATAGAAGGTCAGGATAGACACAAAGCAAAGCGTCACGGAACCGGTTGCTCAGATCAAGAACCGCAACAACAAGTAGATGCCTACGAGCGCGCTCACGCCAGCGCCGAAGACAGTAAGCCCTGGAGCAAGAATGGGCAAACAACTGAGGCAAAGAAATCGAGAAGAGCCACCACCTCGTAACAGCGCAGTCACCGAAGCGCGAACAACAGCCATGCACCACCGGAGCCTCGCCCTAAGGAAGGAACCGCTAAGGAGAGTAAATGGCAGCAAATGAACCGCCGACCAAAAAAGCCACGCAAAATGCCAAGCAGACCAGATGCCCTGCTGGTCAAGTGCAAGGATACTGCTTCATATGCCGAGGTCCTAAGGGCAGTGCAAAACGATGAATCCCTGCAAAAATACAGGGAAAACGTCACAAAAATACGTCCTGCAGATGGAAAATGAAGGAGACGATCCAACAGCAAAACTACTCAAGGATGTGCAAGAGAAGATGGGAGACTTGCAGAGGTTAAAACGATCTCTCAAAAAGTCATGCTGGAGGTCCCGAGTGGGGCTCAGCTACGGACCTCCTGCATGCAGGTTTTCTAAAATCAACGGGAGCATGCCCGTAGAAGTCACTCCCAAACTGCGAGCAGCATACCGAGGAACCCAGACGGCTAGAGTTCTTCTACCCAAGGATTTAGCAGAACAGCTGCTAAAAATCGGAAAGTTCTGAATTGGAGGGCATAAAATTCGGCATAAAACCGACCAGAGGAGATGCTTTAAGAGCCTATAGGTGCCACTTAGCCACCAGGTGTAGAAGTAGCCACGCTGAATCAGGCAAGTGCTACAATTGCGGTGGAACAGAGCATGTATAAAAAGCATGCCAGGAGAAACCGGCGTGCATACTATGCACTCGAAAGGGCCAGAAAAACCCGGGACATAACACCCTTAGCAGGTTATGTCCATTATTTGTAAAGGCCGCAACTAAAAGGAACTTAAAATGAAGCTACTGCAGCTTAATGAAAACCACTGCAGAGCCGAGCAGGAGCTACTGTCCCATACAGCCAGAGAGATACAAGCCGACGTGGCATTACTGAGCGAACCATACACAGCAATATCTGAAGAGAGTTGGGTCCAAAACACCGAACATGGTGCGGCTATATGGAGCTGCGGAAACCCACCACTCCTAGTGAGCGAAAGAAAAACGGCGCTGGGATACGCAATAGCCAAGCTCGGCGGCATCTACTGGTACACCTGCTACCTGGCCCCCAGCATTCAACTCGACGAATATGCACGAATGCTCGACGAACTAGTGGCGGACGCGCAAACGCACTCCCCACTAGTCATAACCGGCAATTTCAACGCGTGGGCAGTGGACTGGGGAAGCGCCACGACTAACCCACGAGGCTGCACGCCGCAGCCCTCAACATAATACTGCTGAATACCGCGACCGAGCACACCTTCACCAAAGCAGGACGTGGCTTAATAATCGACCTGACGTTTGCCAGCCCCACAATAGCACGACGGGCCAAATGGGAGGTGTCCCAGATGAACGCAAAGTGACTACCAGGCTATTGTCACCAATACTAATGGAGCACAAAAAAGACAGACAGGCAGAACATATCACTCTTAGCACTATCAGCGGTGTTTGACCCCACCGCGATTACTGGAAACGCAGAATAGCGCGCTAACTGCCAAACGCGGGAAATGCAACGAGCCTGCGATGCAGCAATGAAGAGAAAAGGAAATATTGCAGCAAGCACAAGCCAGTCCAATGGTGGAATGATGAAATTGAGAATGCACGAAAATGTGCCACACAGCAAGACGCCTGTACCAGCGTGCAGCACGGCGAGCACGATGGGCTACAGCAAACCTGGCCTTGGAGCACGAATCTGAAAAAGCTCGTGCAGCCTACAACTACTGGCGAGCTATGCTTACCAAGGCTATCAAGCAACAAAGGCTTTTTTCGCGCTTTCCGCTAGCAGTCTTATTGTCGCCGTCTGTGTTTGGCCATACGCCTTTCGGAGCTTATACTCTCTGGGGCTATGTCTCATATTTGTATTTGACCCTTCAGCGCCTCGCAGATGTCCACTCTGGTCGTGATCTCGTCCAGGTCCTTGCACTCAATAGACACTCAATAGACTCATTCACTTGTCGCCATCTACTTTGGAGCTCGGTGTCTTCTCCACCGTTAGGGTAGCTTGACTACCGACTGGTCGCTGTGGCCTGCTTCCGCTTGACATTCACCGACGTCCTGAAAAGAAGCGAGGTTTGTGACGACTGGTGCGTCGTTATGACCTCCTTAGCTCCGTTTGTATAATGATGCAGTCATTTCGGCCAAATTTCACTCCGCTTACTGAGATGCTAGAATACTGTCAGCCGTCAGCCCAGGGGTCGTCTAATCGTCCAGTGCTCGCAACCATTCGCCTGCTAGCGGCACCTCTCCGAGCCATTACATTTCCCTGTCATTTCAGTCGCTAATACGACAAGCAATGACAAGCTGTGATAGTATTCTATGGCCGCTTGCTTGTGTGTTTTTTTTTTTTTTTTTTTTTTTTTGGGAAAACATGTGTAACATTGTTGTGAACAAAGGAAAGGGAAAATAGAGCAATCAGAGAAAGGGAGAATAGGATGTAGTATGTAGAAAAGTAGTAGTCCGCTAGTGTGGGACAACCGCAAATTACTACTTCGCAGGACGGGGGACAGCTGTATAGCAGGCGCTCATTCGTGGATGCCGCGTCGGATCCTCTCCCGTCGGAGAGGCGCCTCTAGCAGGCGAAATGATTCTGAATGCCATTAAGCTGGCAATGGCCAGATCGATTCCGTTCCTGGGTAATTAAAGCTACTCCTGACCTCCGGTAGTTGCCGGGTATCCCCTGGATAGGCGCTGCACACCCGTGATGCGCCTAGCTAACACGAGAAGTGCTTTTGAGTTTTAAGAAAAGAAGCTATAGCAAAAAAATAGCTGACTTGCAGCATAAGTTCACAACTGTACTATAGTTCTCATTTTGGATTCAAATAAATCGTTAGCTTCTAGCATCCCACAATAAAACATATTTTTTTTCTAATTTGTCGTTACTAATTGATTAATTGGTGCTCAACAAGGAGCACGCGATTAATAACACAAGAATAGAATTATTAAAAAGAATCGAAATACTTAGTGATTCGCGAGTAAGCAAAGGGACGATATGCAAATCCAAAAAGATTTCAAAAGTGAGCTAAAAATTTCCAATAAACTGAAATATCATGGGCCCCTAAAAAAGCAGTAAAAACTTCCGATGAACGGAAATATCCTGTTTCAAAAAACTTGAAAGAGCATTAAAAATTCCCGATTAACGGAAATATTGAGTGCTTGCAATTATAAGGACTTAAAAGTGAACCAAAAATTTTCAGTAAACGAAAACACAGTTAAATAACAACACTTCAAATATGAGCAATTATAAAAAATTCATCAACCCGAGATCCCCGAACGAGAACAACCTAAAATAAGACCTCAAAACCAGTAGGAAGGAGGGAAGACTTGGACGACTTTACAATGACCAATAACGAAAGAACTTTTACGTGAGCCACCAGATATTCATTTCTTGTATTTAAAAAAAATATATTAAGTAATTAGAAGTAAACTTTATATACCAGAACATTTGTTAGATCAATAATTTTTTAAAACTGGATAACAAAATAGAAAGCTCAGTTGATTGCAACTCAGACCTGAGCACTTCAAGAACAAATTGCAGAATTGCAATTGCAAATTACTCTCTAAACTAATAATGAACCAGAATATAAAATTACTGAAATCAATGACTTAATTCGTTGCGATGAATCATTCGATGTCATCAAGTCTATACCAGAATTCTAAGAAATAAAATCACAGGTAAAGCTAAATAACCCCTAAGAAATCACAATACAGTTCTTAACTTTGAAGCTTACTTTTAAGATTGAATTTCGCCTACTGCGATAGATGGCCAATCAATATAATAGAACAGGAACTAAGTATTTTAAGACAAGGTAACCTAACCGTTCTCGAATACTACACTTTGGGTAATCTAAAATCTAAATCTAAAAAAACTACCCCTTTTGATAAACAAAACTATTATGACATAAAGCTAGCATCATAACAGAAATGAAAAAGAAGAACAGGGACAACGCAATCACAGTCCTTAACGGCTCCTTATCAGAAGCTTTGTTCTCCCTTAAACCAGAAAATTTGCTTAATGTTTTATCAAAAGCTCAGGAACTCGAAGCGAATTACCAAAGGGCAAAGGTGCACCAATACCCAACACCGTAACAATACAAACCCAGGGTAATCAATCAGGTTCCACAAAATCAATATTTTGCGCAAAGCAACAAGACTCCTCAACCTTCACCGCAGAGCCCATGGAGCCCATGGATGTAGACAAATCCATACAACTACAAAATACACCTTATCCGTATCCCCAAAATCGAAATTATGCGCAACCAGGGAAACGAGAATACGCTCCTCCTTCGGTTCAGCAACCTAAAAATCTCATGCGTATTAATAACCTTGAGGAAGACCATATTTTACAGGAAGTGGGGGAGAACTCCCCTTTTTTGTCAGGATAGACAAATTAATAAATAACAAATTTAAAATATATATTGACACTGGTTCTACCGCTTTTTATGATAATTCAGATTAATTAGTAATTAAAAAAATAATAAAAACTGTAGACGGCTACACTATTGTAACACATTTTCATAATATAAACTTGTTTTGCAAACGCCACAGATATTATGAAATTAATAATCAGATCAGAAGATTTATTAGTCGGCTATATTCTACTGAAGGAGATAAAAGCAGTAATTGACTTATTAAATGGAACTCTGCTTTAAAAAAACGGAAAAAATTAATTTTGTAAAACATGTCCAAGAAACGGTTGGCAATTTAAAAATTTCAAGCGAAGCTTATAACGTTGCCTCATATTAAGACTACCAAAATGGAAAAAGTAAATCATTTTCTATATTTAATGTAATCGATATAGCATCATCGTCTTAACGTGACGCTGATAGCCCACGTATCCAAAAAATTCAAGTTTACGAATCTCTTAAAGGGAAAAGCAAAAAAAGGAAAAAGTCTAAAAAAAAGCAAAAAAAGGAAAAAGTCTAAAAGAGTAGACGTCGAAAGATGTTGGTATCCTCCAATATAAGTTCTTCTTCGACAGAATAAATCATTCCATTATTGTAATAGATATTTTGAATATCCTTGAGCAACAAGTCGTTCAACAAATAGAAACCAAGCATTCTCAGATTCAAGCATGTCTCCCTTTGAGAACAGATATTAGAGGAGAGATTAGAACATTAAACGAGAATGCAATTGCCTGTAAAAAATATGCTTATCCTCATTCAGATAATAATTTTGTTAGTCAGGAAATAAATAGGTTGTTAAATGAAAACATAATCGATTAATAATTGATTTAAAAAAACTAAATAACGATACAAACCCCGATAGTTATCCAATGCCTGATTCTTCAGTTATCTTATCTTATTTTCAACAATTGTTTTAGAATCTGGATTTCATCAGATTCTAATGAAAGAAGAAGACATCCAAAAACACCTTTTTCCATTAACAATGGAAGATATGAATTTCTTCATTTACCATTTGGACTTGCGAAAGCACAAAGCATATTTTAAAGGGCAATGGACAATATATTACTTGAAAAAGTCGGAAAACTTGTCACATTTATATGGACGACATTATAGTTTTTTCAGAAACTCCGGAACCACATTTTGATGATATACTTGAAAAAATCTAAATTCTTTACAAAAGAAATTGCATTTTTAGGATACGTAGTATCATACAATATTATTAAAGCTGATCCTCCCAATAATTTAAGGGAATTACGAGATTTTCTTGGTTTAACAGGCAATTACAGAAAGTTTGTAAAAAGTTATGCAACCATAGGAAAAGCCGCTCATTAACTGTTACAGGGACATAACGATACTGTTTCAAAACATATGTCTAAAAAACAGAAATATCCTTAGACGAAAAAGCTTTTTCACCCTTAATTGCGAAAGTTCAACAAACTCAACCAGACTATACAAAAAAGTTCATTCTCACTACGGACGCTTCCGACATCGCCATAGGCGCCGTCCTTTAACAGGAAAACAAACCAATCACCTTTGTTTCAAACACCTTAAAAAACAGAAGGCAATTTTGCCACAAATGAAAGGAAACTATTTTCCATAGAATGGGCATTAAGTTACCTTTGGTATTACCTGTATGATGTTACTGCACGAATTCCTAACACAAAACTGAAAAGATGGCATGCATTCATAGAGCAATTTTCCCCTTAAATATTTTACAAACCAGGATCAACCAATGAACAATGAAACTATTGGTATTGGTCGTACCAAAGCTATATAAAATGTTTTTTGTCGTGTACGGATCGTCAAACTCCTTCGACCATC
>NW_026998102.1:0-6763 GCF_035044405.1 Drosophila montana | reverse complement strand
CTTCACATATTTTGCAATATCCAAAATTCTTCGGTGGATAGTGCAATTCAAAGATTATTGTGTTGAAAACTTACTATTTTTCGTGAATTGTTGCTTAAATTGGTTCAGCGGCTTTTTAGTTTCTTCAAGTACGTTTTTATAACTACTGTTGGCTAAATGAATAGTTTTATTATCGGATGACGGTTCTTCTTCGGAGATGTGATTATCTTCATTAGAAATGTGATTAATCACTACCCTTGATAACGCGTCAGCGACGACGTTGGTTGATCCTGGTTCGAAAAATATTTTAGGGAAAAATTCTTTTATGAAAGCATGCCAACTTTTCATTTTTGAGTTAGGATTTCATGTTGAAACTGCAAAAGATAGTGGTTGGTGAATGTTTAGATTTCTAAATTTGAAACACCATACAGGTAATTGCAAAGGTTTTTTAATGCCCATACTATGGCGTATAGTTCCCCTACATTTGTGGCTAATTTCTTTCAGTTTTATTTAAGGTTCTTGAAACAATTGTGATTGGTGATTGGTTTGTTTTCATGTGAAAGGCCCCTATGGCGATGTCGGAAGCGTAAGAGTTTAGTGAGTAGCTTTGCTATAGTCGCGTAGTTTTTACAACTTTAACTTTCTGAAATAGCCAGTTCAACAAAGAAAACCTCGTAATTCAGTTACGAGTTCGAACCCTACAAAGGTTGGTGTGGCTGTTGCGTAGAGACGGCAGCAAATAAGGCGGTCAGTTGCGTGTTCGAACTCTGAACCCATTAAAAATGGGTAAATAGGGTATATTGTATTTGTGCTAATGTATGTAACAGGCGGAAGGAAGCATCTCCGACCCCATAAAGTATATATATTCTTGATCAGCATCAACAGCCGAGCCGATCTAGCCATGTCCGTTTGTCCTTTTGTCCGTACGTCAGTCCGTCCGTCCGTATGTATGAACGCAAGGATCTCAAAACCTATAAGAGCTAGAGACGTGAAATTTGAGCTGTAGGTCCTTCTAGTCCCCTCGCAGATCGAGTTTCTTACCGATATTCGATAACTTGCTGCGTTTCCAAGCAATCGATAAAAATCGATATCGAAATCCTGTTTTGTGAGCAATTTTCGTAAATAATAAGAGGTAGAGTCACCAAATTTGACATGTAGCTTCAATAATAGTATATATATATCAAGTATTTTTCAATTTATAGCTGTCACCACCTCCCCGCTACCACCATAAAGCCATAAATCATGTTAGTAAACCAACTTGTATTGCGTACCTAATTAAGCCACAATTTAAATGCGATTGTATTTTGAGAATACACGAATAGTTTATAGTACAATAAGATCTACTGAATTATATTATCTCTATTGCTACTAAAGCAAAAGAGCGCGTAGCGCAAGCTGCATATGGTGTTGGAATTAGAGGGTTGAGGGTATCCCCTAGTCGGGAGCTCCCGACTAGAACCTATTGTTGTTTTTATACCCATTGAAAATGTGTAAAAAAGGTATAATGTATTCGTACAAATGTATGTAACAGGCAGAAGGAAGCATAAGTAATATGAGCTGGGGTCACCAAACTTGACATGTAGCTTCTAGAATAGTTTATATATATCAAGTATCTTTCATTTTATACCTATCGCCACCTCCCCGCTGCCACCACAAAGCTATACATCAATAATTAGTTAATTAAAAAGGTAAATAAACGTCCGAGAACCATTGTGGTATCCCCGCCTTGACCCACAGCCCGTATTGTCAACGAATATGACCCGAATCCAGCGCATACTCCACCTAACATGCAATTATCAACATCTGCATGGGTAAAATCTAAAGTTGTATGTTACTGAGTCGAAATCCTTACTAAAATCAGTATAGGTGACGTCAGTCTGCATTCTTTTCTTTAAATCATCAATTACTGAAGGAAACCAAAGACAATACAAATACTAAAATGAGTAACGCCCATACATTTGAGTGCGACGGAAAATTTCTAGCCTGGCTTCTCATATGGCTGTTCCCATTTCACACGACATGGCAGCCGACTGGCTGTTTCCTCTTCAAAAGTCAGACGAACGAATGCCGAAGTAGCGGCTTGTTGATGCTGACGCGAGCAAGAATTTTGAGAATCTGGATCTTTAGTTTACGTTATGAATTGCGCATGAGAACCTGTATCTTGACGTTAAGTGGTTGCGCTGTTATGTTTATGTTAGACCCGGAAATCTGGATCTGTATGTTAGCAATGAATGTTGAAACGAGTCTAATAAGAGTGAAAGGGCTAAGTAATTGGAATAGAGACTTATACCGAAATATTATTTCTAATTTCAAAAAGAATTGCTTTGCAGGCCGGGTGATAACTCCTCCCTGTCATATAAAAAAACGTCCCCGATTCTCAATGATTTATTTTTTATTTAAAGATTCAATTTGTTCGTTTAATTGATTTAATATGACAAGCTCTATTTCTGGGGTTTGAGTGTTATGGCGATTTCGATTACTTGACGATTTTAATTTTAATATTTTGATGGGAGTTAAGTTTATTAAAAGGCAACGTTTAAGAAGCTTTATCATAGTGAAATAAAAAATAGTAGAAATAGGAGAAGAGGTTATTTTTTAATAATTACTTTCCAATTTTATCACCACTTTTTTACTCTGAACCCATTAAAAATGGGTAAAAAAGGTATAATGTATTTGTGCAATTGTATGTAACAGGCAGAAGGAAGCATCTCCGACCCCATAAAGTACATATATTCTTGATCAGCAAAAGCAGCCTCGTCAATCTAGCCATGTACGTCTGTCTGTCCGTCCGTCCATCCGTCTGTCTGTATGTATGAACGCAAGGATCTCAACACCTATAAGAGCTGGAGACTTGAAATTAGCTGTAGGTCCTCGTAGTGCCCGCACAGATCGAGTTTCTTACCGATATTCGATAACTTGCCCCGTTTCCAAGTAATCGATAAAAATCGATATCGAAATCCTGTTTTGTGAGCAATTTTCGTAAATAATAAGAGGTAGAGTCACCAAATTTGACATGTAGCTTCTATAATAAAATATTTATTTTAAGTATCTTTCATTTTATAGCAATCACCACCTCCCAGCTACTACCTCATAGCTATAAATCAAGTAAATAACCCAATTTATGTTGCCCACCAATATAAGCCACAATTTAAATGCAATTGTCATATTAAGAGTACACGAATATTTTACGGTACAATAAGATCTACTGCTGAAAATTTCATCAAGATCAGTTGAGAAACACAAATGAAAACTTGTTTTGGATGCCCATGTGCTTGCGGCAGCTAGCGCAAATTGCAAGAATTTCTGTATCAATGTACACACAACAATCATGCGCGTCTGCTTTGAATTCTATCAACAGCTTTGCAATTGCGATTGTATTGTGTTCTGTGCTGCTATTTTAATTCGTTTTTCGCTCTTTAAGACTCAATTATTGGTGTGGCTATTGAGTAGAGGCGGCGACAAGCAGTGCGGTTTGTTGCGAGCTCGAACTCTACCAAGGAAACTAATATTTTGGCTGGTGTGGCTGTTGCGTAGAGGCGGCAGCAAGTAATGCGGTCATTTGCGAGTTCAAACTCTGCCAAGGGAATTTTTTTTTATTTTAATTTATCTTTATTACTACTAAAACCAAAGAGCGCGTAGCGCAAGCTGCATTTGGTGTTGGAAGAAGAGGGTTCAGGGTATCCCCTAGACGGGAGCTCCCGACTAGAAACTCTTACTTGTTTTCAAATATTTTGATACAACTCGTAAAATATTTATTATTGAAGAGATTAAGTGATAATTTTTCAAAAGTAATTCCTGATTACATTTAATGTCACTTAAATGATTCCTGATTTTGGTGACTTAATTATAAATTGCAATAATTATTTTTTTAGTTAGTTTATTATTAGTTAGTCAGTTAGTTTAATTACTTTTGTTTTGAACAAGTTCACTGATTTTAGTTTGAATAGTTATCATGGTCTGGTGTTCCTGTGTTTCATTTTAAAATGGTTTCGAGTTCATTGATACTACGTTTGGCTGTGTAAGTTGAGAAAGGAGTGTTTTGATAACATTAAATTCCATGGTTATTTCCCAATCAATGATATTTTTTTCGTTTTTAAAGAATTTTAATTCTTTTTCAAAAAATCGTTATTAAAACTTAGATTACTAAACTTCTCCGTATGCTTCATATAAAAAAAGATTATCTGTATCCTCAAGTAGGATATAGTCATCATTTGAATAATTAATAATATCTGAACCGCAAAACGGCAATAAAACAGATAAAATACAGAAAATGTGAATTCTAAAAATACATAAAATACATAAAAATGCAAAAAAAAGGTTAGAATTTCATATTATCTTTATGAATAATACGATTCCAATTGTTTATTTTTACTTTATTTTCTAAGTCTTTAACTACCTGTCTCTTGAATCTAGTCTGTCGTATGTTTCGTTCGCCATGTTCTTTCTCATAAATTATTTCACCTTCTTGGTAATTTTTTGGTGACCTATTTTTGTTATGATACTCTAACATTTTTGCTTGGGATGACTTAATGTATCTGACAAGTTTGGATGTTCTACTTTGTTAAATAATATGTCATGTGGTTTATGTTGGTTTGTTGATTGAATTATGTTGTTATACTCTTTAACTGCTCGGTATATGTCTTCGGAATGATCCATTATATTGTATTCTTCTTGAATACAACGAGAAATTTCGATTGTTGTTGAATGAACTCTTTCTACCTGACCGTTGCTAAAACTGTGTCTGGGGTCTGCATAATAAAGCGTTCTATCTGACCGAGACATTGAGGATTTATTGTGCTTATGAAAACATAGGTTCGATGTCCATTATTATAGATTTAACAAATGGAAAAGTTTGGATAAGTTCCAACACTTTGTTTGACATATCTGATTTGTTATTGATTTCCTTTATCATTAAAAATTTAGAATATGTGTCTAAGTATGTCATGAATGTTATTTGCTTCGGGTTTCTGTTATATTTATTTTTTGTTACAAATTTCGAAATAGCGTATGTGTCTCTTAAGGTTTTTGTATAATGTTGGCCAGAATTTGTTTAAGATTTCCACCCAAGCCTCTATGAGCACGAGCATGTGTTTCTTCTATTATAATTTCTTGGTCGATTTTGTTTTCGATGTCTAGGACAAACTTTCTTGTAAATAAAAATTTATTTGCAAATGTGTTTTTTAGTGTGTTTTGAATTTCATATTCATTCCCTTTCTGTCACTTGACTAGTACAGACGTGTGTCATTGTGCTCCAGTGCCAATTAATAAAAATAAGTATTATATATAGTTTAAGTGGTGCAAACTTATTAAAGTCATTATTGCCCCACATTTACAGTGCCGCAGGCACGATGTGAGTGTAAAATTGAGTCAAATAACAGCGGTAGTGCCAACTCCAAGTGGTGTTGCGCTGAAGCGCACACATCCCACTAATTTGCCTTTTCGGCAAATTCCAGATGTGATGCTAATGTAAAAACAAAACTTAATTCTGCAAGGGCATAGTTACCGCGCAAAAACAATCAATAGTGCAGAAGCAACCGCAGCAAGCAGCAGAAGAAAAACCAACAACCCTTCACCGGCAAAAACAAGCCACCGTCCACCAGGATCGTAATCCCACACGTAAACAACCTAGACACCTTCTGGGAAGACATGGATCTCGCCATCGGCCCAGACAATTTCTCGGCTCCCACAAATAAGAGGGGCGACATGTTCATCCAATGTAAGGATACTGAGTCTTACAGAAAGACGACTAATATGCTGCTTCAATTCGGTACCGAATTTCATCACTACCAGCTGCGCGAAGACAGACCTTTTAGATTCGTCATAAAGAAAATCCACCCAGAACTATCAAAGGAAAAGATAGCTGCTGGTCTGGCTAGCTACAACCACCACGTAGTAAACATGTACCAGCCATATGACAGAAACGACAAAAACAAGAAATTGAATATGTGCTTTGTTGATATTGCCAAAGCCGCAAATAATAAAGAGGTATTTAATATTACCCAGCTTTGCAGAATGAAGTTTTACCCGGAACATGCACGGAAAAGCAATCTGCCTTCGCAGTGCCATCGCTGCCATGCATTTGGGCTTACCAAAGCATACTGCAACAAAAGACCAGTATGTGTTAAATGTGGCGACCAGCACGCATCAACAGAGTTCTCTTTAACAGATAAAGATATTTGCACATGCGCTAACTGCGCTAACAACGCATTCTAACCAAGCATCAAAGACTTCTTCCCAGGGGTGCAGATATAGCCACTTTCCAAACCAAGCTTACCCAACGGATCAACCTCAGCTTACAACTATCAACTAAATAACAGCTAGAAGAATCTATAGAAAGCTTAAATCTTTTAATTTACAAGGCTACTGCAGCTGCTGCTGCTATTTCTCATCAACGGCGCCGGGACAATCACCCACCTCCACAACACAGTCATGTAAACACACAGATCCTTAGTTCGGAAGCCCGCTTCATTAGGGAGCTTAAAAAACTTACCAAAAACTCTACATCCGAACTAGAGATATCGCCTATAAGGCTCAGTGCAATCGCATTGGGAATGTTCTTCGAAGGCTGTAGCGAAAAACACAGAGCAAGCGAATATGCCACAAACTATCTAGGGCAGAGCCTGGGAACAACGCGGAATTTAACCTCTGGAGCCTCACGCTCAATATAAAGAGACAGCCGCTTACCTCTCATCCCATTCAGGACGCCAATGGCAACTGGCAGAAAAGAGATAAAGAGAAGTTTTGATTGGGTGATTGGGTGATAACTACCTTTTGAAAATTTGCA
>NW_026998101.1:0-2923 GCF_035044405.1 Drosophila montana | reverse complement strand
GGTATGGGCGACAGCCGCCCCCAACTTAAAGAGTCGCTAAGGCAGACAAGTTCTCTTCTTGGACTGACTTTATCTGCTCGGCCTCAGCTTCGCCAGTATCCATGTCTTCGTCGTTAAAGGGTGGTGCCTAGAGTGCATATCTATTGGGAGCATATATGCCAACTGGGCTGGTCTCAGTCTTGTTCTGTTTTCGCCGTGCGGCAGGTGGGAACCTGCTGTCTAAGATTTTGCGCTTTTCATTTTTATTTCTTGTCTGTGATTGAATCAGTCGTGCCGCGGCTGTGGCGGGTGAAATGGGTTTGACGATATCTATTATACGCACTAGGGCGTCACATGGGTCTCTCTTCACACTAGCACCAGCGTATGGGCTGCTGCCGGGGTCTTCGGAGCCCATTTAAGGGTACGAAGGTAAAACTGAAGCACGGAGAATTTATTGGCAGCTGTTGTTAAGTGGCTGTTAAGCATTGAGGTTTTCAGCGGCGTAGCGGCGTCAGCATTTAGTTGCCCTACCTCGTTAGTTCGAGACGACCCCTTTTTATAGCCTTTCTCCACTGGGCTTAAAAATGTCACATTTTCAAGTTTTACATATTGGTGTTCCACCAATTTTCGGTAACATGTGAGTGGAAAAAGTACCGCTTATTTTACTAAACAGCTGATCGAGTTGCTTTAATTTACATAAGCGCCACACAGATTTCCTCCTAAAAGTCAAATAATACGGCCCCGAAGTAGGGGCTCCATTTAATGGACTCTGCGGGATTTGGCCAACTTTAAATGTTACAAACTGTGAGAATATTAAAAAATTTAATTTTAAAGTTACCACTTGCCTTTGTTGATATATCAGCTGTTTATGGTTATGATACATTCACATTTTTCACAACATCGTAGAAATCTCGATTAATCATCGCAAAATACACGAAATGTTCGGGGCGAATTTACACATTTTTAAAAAATGTGACATTTTTGAAAAATGTGTGAAATGTGTTTTCTTATGGGGAAACGTACAGGCCGCATTTTACACATTTTGCAAAAATGTGACATTTTCAGAAATGTGTTCAGTGGGCAGAGGCTATTACTCATTGTGAGTGCGTTGCTGTTCTCAGCACCTACTGGTATGGTGGTTCTATTTGCATTGCCACTGGCTGGGTGCATGTCAGCACGGCAGCGCAGACGAATTGTTTGCGTGTTTGGCTGTTTGGGCGTCCACTCGAGTTTTGATTTTCAATTTTATTCCGCTAGCATGTCCGTGCACGTCGAACACCAAAAAGTGTCTTAAGTGCTTTTATTGCTAGCCAATGGAGACAATTGGGATCTGTAGGGCCCGTCCTACAGCATTGAAATCCAGCAAACATTTCAAAATAAAACACCACGCAGGCTTGTTAAGGCTGCCTTTTACGTAGAAAACAGTGTAATCCACAAGGACCTCAACATCCCATCCGTCACCGAAGACACCACCAGCTTGACCTGCCTTTTATGCCGCCTTAAGTGTGGCGAGACCGCTCCAACTTTAAAATCCTTCTGTAAATACCACACACATATAGAAACTCTATGTAAATATTTAAATTATATAATTTACTTATTACCGCAAGATAGATTTTAGATAAAAATTTAAATTACAAAAAAACTAGGTAGATATCGGGAAAGCGAGATTTTTTTTTTTTGTGCTTAACAATTCCTTTTCGTTCGATGAATTTACTTTGATTGTCGATATTTTATTCGTTTAATTGTTCAAAGTTCTTGCTAAAAATCCTTTTGTATCATAGGTTTGTAAACTCTTAGGAAACGAAGCAGTTTAAAAATATTTATCATGCCCTTTTAACGACTTGCGCATTTTTGCTTTTGAGTACGACACCCCATGCACAAATCGAAAATTTTAATTTAATTATGTACAATTTACCATTTCGTTGCTTTCAGGATACCTTCGGGAAGTCACTGACCATTCCCAGCTATGAGCAGGGGCATAGCTTGCCGGACAGGCTGTAAATTTTCCCCCACCGGGTCGGTGATTTCCCATTACTTTCCCAATACTATCTCTTTATCCTATCTACTTAACACTCTGTATATCTATTCTTTACTTTATTAACAATCTTCCTCCTTTCTTTTCTCCTATTTATGGTATATTCTTAAATAATATAGCAAATTTACATTATTTTTAATTTTACTTAACAACACTTTTTCCTACTCACACCCTTCTTCTTAGATGAAGGCTCTAATAGCGTCACTGACAAATCTGCCTGCCTTTTTTATTTCTTTTTTTCTTCTTCTTTTTATTAGCTAATTTGTTGATGCTATTCTAGAGCATCTTAACCTAGCTTTACATTAATAGGATTAACTTACTTAACATTATCTATTAAACTTTAAATTATTTGATTTATATATTCCTTATCTAAGTACCCGGTTTGGGAGGTCGATGGGGTGGATCCTGCGAAGTCTCCGTCGCTTTCTTCTGCAAAGCCTTCTTGCCAATATGTTGGGGTGGACAAAAAGACGGGCCATGTAGATGGTGTACTGCTGTCCTAAAAGATCACCCACTAAGAGAACCTTTAGGTCTATAGCTATGGCCCGGTTGCGGATGTACCAGTGGGCCCCAGTACTTAGTCTCAGCACCTTGGATTGGAAGACACTCATTTTCCTCCAAAGAGCTTTTGCTGCAGTGTCGACGATTTGACTTGCATAGCGCCAAACTGGGGCCAGCAGGCTTTTATATAGCAGTACCTTGCTGTTCAGAGAAAGCTTGCTGTTTTCCTTTCAGAGCCATGCCATACTTTTTAATTTTTGTCGTAAACTGTGGCATGATGTTGTTATGTGTTTGCTCCAAGTGAACCTGCGATCAAGGTGGACTCCAAGCGGAGACCGTCTTTATGCTGAAGGAGTTCGCCTTGGAGGAATACTACTGGCGATGTGTCTATGCGGATCACGAATGTGT
>NW_026998100.1:0-1532 GCF_035044405.1 Drosophila montana | reverse complement strand
TGCATTGTATGGTTAGTGATATAAACCAGCTAATATTGCAACGAAGGCAAGCGGTAACTTTAAATAATAACTTTGAATTTTAGTAATCCAACAGTTTTTAACTTTTATTTATTTATTTATATGTGGTCGACAAAACAAGTGTCTTCCAATTATTCAACACATTATAAATACAATTAGAAAAATTAAATGCTAAAAGCCTAGATAGAGAACACAAATTTCAAATAGCATCACCGACCGAAGGAGGTGTTTTATTTGCCAGTCCGGCCAGCTGTGCCCCTTTTCACAGCTAATTTTGTCGGTGACGCTATTAGAGCCTACATCTAAGAAGAAGGGTGTAAGTAGGAAAAAGTGTTCTTAAGTAAAATTAAAAATAATGTTAATTTGCTATAATATTTAAGAATATACCATAAATAGGAGAAAAGAAAGGAGGAAGATTGTTAATAAAGTATCGAACTGTATGCTAGATATACAGAGTGTTAAGTAGATAGAATAAAGAGATAGTATTGGGAAAGTAATGGGAAATCACCGTCCCAGTGGGGGAAAATTTACAGCCAGTCCGGCTAGCCATGTTTAAAGTTGGCCAAATCCCGCAAAGAGTCAATTAAACGGAGCACCTACTTCGGGGCCGTATTATTTGACTTTTGGAAGGAAATCTGCGCGGCGCTTATGTAAATTAATGCAACTCGATCAGCTGTTTTGTAAATAAGTGGTACTTTTGCCACTCAATTGTTACCGAAAACCGGTGGAACACCAATATGTGAAACTTAAAAATGTGACATTTTAAAGCCCAGTGGAGAAACGCTATAAGTCGTATTTCTGCAAAGGTAATTCTTCGTCGGCTTGTCGAATAATTTAAGAAAAGACCAAAAATTTAAAATGTTTCATTTTTTCGACTTGCTACTTGTGCACACGCACACTCTTTCGAGTAAGCAGTTGGGTGACATTAGTAAAGGGTTTGGCCTGTTCATGTGCAAAACTCCTATTTTCCATGATTGTTATAAGGGTAAGGGTACCTGAACGTTGGCATGTGTGCATAATAACTTTTTGGGCCTGCCAAGCACACACACTTACACACTTTTCTATATGGATGGAAGCATTTATGCGTTTGTGTGCGTGTAGGTTGCCCGCCTGCATGCCCGATGCAAATTTGACCAAATTTGAAGTTTTTGGCATTTCTGAATTTCGAGCTCTACACACATACACACAAAAATGTGTGCGAATGAGCCGATCAAGGGTTTGTCGTGAGACAGAAATATTTTCATCAATGTTTACAATGTCGAAAAATACATTACAAGATCACTTGCATTTTTTCCATATCAAAGTGCAACGTGCAACGTTGTGCGCTGAGCGAGATGCGGCTTCATACTGAACGCTCGGCTTTCGAGGCCGGCGTTCGGCTGCCACTCTCAGCAGTCTTACTTTGTCTGGGCACACTAAAATGGTCGCGGACACCCATGGGGCTCAGTCGTTGACGATTTATCGGTATCCGATTATTCCGCTGTTTGACATGTATATGCATTGTATGGTTAGTG
>NW_026998099.1:0-6056 GCF_035044405.1 Drosophila montana | reverse complement strand
AGGAATTAGGAATATGGAAATATTTTAATTAAAAAAATTAAAGCATTTCAAGTCGACTCGAAGGTCATATTTAGTTATAATCCCATTATAATTATAATGGCCTCCTCGCGGTGTTCCCTGGGTACCGATTTTGCATCGGTAGCTAATTCGAGCGGCGACTTTGTTCTTTATAATTCGAACAAAATAATAAAATAAAAAAATAAAAATTAATTAAATGTATCTTTGAAAACAACAAATTTGCACTTTTATTTCCTTAATTTATGTTGTATTACTTAAAAATAATAATAATTTAATTAATAATTTCAAATATAAAAAATTACATAAATATTTGCATCGACTTAAAAATACATATTTTGTACAGAGCCAACCTCAGTACACAAAATGCATTCATATATCAACACAAATTTGGGATAGGTCGTGATCTGCGCTAAAAAACTAAGAAATTGTTTCTTTGCCAGCCAAAGACTTTGCCAGAGCAGTGGATAACAACACATTCAAATATGCTGTTATGTATGTATATTCACACGCATACAAACATAATTGCTTGCGCGGCCCTCATAGAGCCGAAGCTGAGAGCACATTCTATTTTTAGCTTTTTCGTTCTCTCGGCTGTGAGAGCGCAATGCTACAGATTTCGTTTTCGTTCTCAATTTTCAAAAAATCAAGCTTCATAGTAGCATTTTGTTGTATGGCGTTACTCATCTTAGTGTTTATATTGTCTTTGGTATAACCACTAACCAAATAACATATAGACCGGACAAACCGTACTTTTGATGGTGACATTCGTTATTTTTGCGGCTGGTCCAAACTCGCCTTCGTTTTTGTTCGGGTTCGAGACATGCCCGCAAGCTCTCAGAGCAAGAGAGTAAGAATACATATGGCCTGTGTCGTGGAACGGGTACCTAAGCGTTGGCATGTCTGCATTTAAAAGTTTTTGGACTTGCTATTCATGCATACTTGCGTATTTTGTATATGAATAGAATCATTTATGTGCATGTGTGCCTGTTGGTCCCTGCCTGCCTGTCCGATGCAAATTTGACAATATTTTGGGATTTCTGAATTTCGAGCTCTACACACACACACAGAGACACAAATGTGTGTGAATGGGCTGAACATGGGCGAAAAATTTAAAAATATCATTATTGGCACGCGTCTGACGCGCGCCCTTCTTTTTATGATTTAGGGTTTGAATTGATGAATGAATGTTGACCCCTTATTACCTGCAGCAGCCCGTTGGGCCAAAAGGGTAAACTTTTGGCAAGCACCTGCACTTGCATATGTGTGTGTATGTATACATGTTGCAGGCCCACAACACATTTTCTTTCGTGTTTCTTATGTTTCTATGTTTTGCTTATAATACCCTTACATTGGTTGGGTATGCTGAATATTATATTTGGTCATACTACAAGATACTTGATATATAAATACTATTCTAGAAGCTACTTGTCAAATTTGGTGGCTCTTATTAAAGTTGCTCAAAAAACAGGATTTCTATATCGATTTTTATCGATTACTTTGAAACGGGGCAAGCTATCGAATATCGGAAACAAACTCAATCAGCGCGGGCACTAGCTCGTATAGGTTCTGAGATCCTTGCGTTCATACATACGGACGGACGGACAGACAGACGGACATGCCTAGACCGACTCGGCTGTTGATGTTGATCAAGGATATATATACTTTATAGGGTCGGAAATGGTTCTTTCTGCCTGTTATATACATTTGCACAAATACATAATACCCTTTTTACCTATTTTCAATGGGTTCAGGGTATAAAAAGAAAACAGGCAAAACCTGTTCAATTTTTGTTTCAACGATAGTTTTTTTTTGTAACCAAGATTTAATTAAAAAAAAATGTTTTTTCTCTTTATTTTTAAAAATAATTAATGTGTTTCGGACAGTAGAAAACCTCTCATCAGGTATATATTTCCAACATGGTTTATAGTTAATATTTTTCCGACAATAGAAAACATCTCATTAGGTATATGTTTCGTATATTTCATTCGATTACCCCATTCATATATTTCTCAAAAATACTTGCAAATATCACAGAACTTCGAACTGAATTTGACAAGTCGTTTAAGTGCTTAAATAAAAATGAGCATTTTTCCAATGCTACTAAAGTCAAGCACATAAGAGTACAATTGAAATCGTTCAATTCAGCATGCCAAATTTTAATTGACAATTTAGCAACGTATGATTCATTACAGACCATACAATTAAAGGACTTAACCAAACGGTTTAAGGAAAATCTCTTGTATGTTGCGGAACGACACAAATTACATATTCTAGTTCCCAACACCTTAAATTTTGCGGCCGAGTTCGATTAATCTGCTTTACTGAAATGAGGATCAACTGAACCAGAAGAGCCTGAATCGATAAAAACCAGATTCAGATATAGAAGATAAAAATTTACAAGCGGTATTACCAATACCTGAATTGTCAGATGCAGAATCTTCTGATACTGAACCAAACTCAACTGTAACTAACAAAAACCTATAACAATGATAGACGAATCGGCTGACCAAAGGGCACACATTAAAGAAATACCGCATGCTATTCCAGAATTCCATGGAAAGAAAATCCATCTTCAACGATTTATTACTGTAATCAAATTGGTTAACCTAACAAAAGGTCCACATGAAGAAATTGCAATCGAAGAAATAAAATCAAAAATTATTGGTTCAACTCTTTATAAAATACAAGAGGAAACCACTATAAATGCGATTATATTTTTAAATTGCAGACTACGTTTGTCCGTGAAACATCCGATGTAGCAAAAGAAAAAATGGCCAATGTTTAACAAAAGGGAAAAACAGCCACACAATTCACAAATGAAATCGATAATTTACGAAAATTATTGGAATCTTCGTATATCGGTGAAGGATTAAAAGCAGAACATTATACCCTTTTTACCCATTTTTAATGGATTCAGGGTATAAATACTAAAATCTGTTGGGCTTTTCTACTAAAACATACAGCTGGACCATTAATTGTATAAATAACAAGTAATAGGTTTTAGTCGGGAGCTCCCGACTAGGGGATACCCTAAAGAAGCCATTTCGGTCATGATCAAAAATTGTGAGAATGCAAACTAAAAACAATACACATTCAAAACGATGAATGAAGCCATCACAAAATATGTATATCCATTGCAGTACAGAAATGACTGGCAATGCAAGCTCTGTATTATATGCCCAAAGAGGACACGCCTACCGAGGAAATAACTCAAGAGGTAATTACCGAGGCAGATAAATAACTCAAATGGTCGTGGTAATTATAACCAAAACTACAAAAATTACAACAGTAATAGAGGAAATTATAGAGGTATTACCCGTGGACATAGCCGAGGAAGAAATAATTCCAACCGAGGTAATAATGCCAATCACAATGGCAATAATAATGGCAATAAAAATGTTCGAGTAACTCAGACCAACTCGGAAACCATCAGAACCCTTAAAATAATTTAAATGATCCAATAAATTTACTAATATTTCATACTTGTGATAATAATGCCACAATACTTCCAGCACGATCTGAAGTAGTCCGTCAAATTAAAACTTTCTCACTGGAGAACAATATTCTAATCCCAAATCAAGAAATTGATAAAGGAATATTTGCTGCAAATACAATCAGCGATAATCAATAAGCGTTTGGCCGAGTACTGAATACCACAAATTCAGTGAAAATTAAAAACCTTAATGACATTAAAATAGAAAAGCTAAGTGACTATGAAATGGTCCACGACAGTATCAAAGATCGCCAAGAAACGGTGATAATAAAATTAACAAAGAACTTTCCAGAATTATTTAAAACACAATTACGTGATCTCTGCACCAAGTACACAGACATATTCGACCTAGAGACCGTATCTATTACGACAAATAATTTTTAAAGCAAGAACTAAGACTTAAAGATACTAAGCCAGTGTACATTAAAAATTACAGAATTCCTCATACTCATAAAGAAGAAGTTAATAAGCATGTCGATAAACTTATCTCAGATAAAATAGTAGAACTATCCGTATCAGAATATAATAGCCCAATACTACTTGTTCCTAAAAACGGATTACCAGGTTCCGATACCAAAAGATGGCGATTGGTTATAGTCTATCGTCAAATAAATAAAAAATTACTTTCCGATAAATTTCGGTTACCAAGAATAGATGACATTCTTGACCAATTAGGTAGAGCTAAATATTTTTCATGTTTGTACTTAATGTCCGGTTTTCTCTAAATAGAGCTGAAAGAACACTCCAGAAATATTACAAAGTCGCCTTGAACTTCCGCGGAGATCGGTTGTGTTTTTATGCATTCCCGTGTGTGTGTATGTTCAGTGCATCACAGGCAAAAAGCGAACAAAAAGTGACAGTGACACTAACTAAACCCGCCCCAGGGCTTAACAAACAAATCGCGCCTGCAGAGCGCGACAAATCAAAAGTGCTGCCTCTGGCAGCCAAAGTGCCGAATTTTAACATTTAAAACGAAAAATTCTTGTTAATTATACAAAAGTGCAACCGCGTGCGAGCGTAAGAGAGCAAGCTTTAGCTAAGCTCAACTGCGCTCAGCTGATCGCCGTAGTGTGTGCGAGTGACCAGAGCTTTCGTGAGAGAGCTTTTGCCAAGTCTCACTAACACTAGCATAGCACTAGCCAATAGGGGCGCAGCCAGTGCTGGCAAGTCAGTCACTGCCCGTGACAGTGCTGGCTCAACTCAGTCACCGTTTTCTCTGCTGTTCACCAAGTCACTTTTTACAAAAATACTGGTGATTTTTGTAACTAAGTGCAGGTTCCCATCACTATCATATTAATAATTATTAATAATAATAATTAATAACTAACACAAATGCCGTCAAACAATTTAAACCACCCTTGTCCTACGTCTCCAATCTACAACCCACCGGATAATGAAGATTCGCCATACGCTACGCTGTGCGGGGGCACTACGCAGCCCACCACGTCATGCATCACCACGAGTGCCTGTTCCTTAGGAACAACTACGGTAACGTCGTCCCTTGCACGTGGCATCAGCTCCCTGGGCCCCTCTACCCCGTCTCTCCCCAGCCCCACCATGTTGTCCGCATATACACCCCGCGTAGCAGAGTCAATAACGAGCCACTCAATATGAGGTTTGTTGACCTGAGGAAGGCGGACAACAACGGTCTCATTAAATCCATAACTGTGTTATGCAGACATAAAGTCTCGTGGGAGAAGCCTCGCAAGACGTCGGGCCCAGTTCAATGTAGCAGATGCCAAGAATACGGGCACACCAAGTCCTATTGCACGAGACACCATGTGTGCAAGGAGTGTGGCGACAACCATCCAACAAGCGAATGCACACTTGGTAAAGATGAGGATCGGTGCTGCTACCACTGTGGCGAACCACACGCAGCAAACTTCAGGGGCTGCAAGAAGTACCTGCGATATTCTTTCCAGCAAAAAAATCAGCACAAGGCAATTGGCAGAGATGCAAGCCGCTCCAAGGATCGTCGCCCCGAAACAGCCCCTCCAGCCCGTAGCTTCACTCCCGGCTAGCAATCGTTTGCTAGCGTCCTACGCAGTAGCCAGCCGAGCACAGGGCTCGCTCATCGTCTCGCAGACGGAATACAGGCAGCATTCCCAGTCGATCCCATCCAGTCGCTGGCAACAGTTCCAACTTAGCCCTCGAGCTCAGGTTGGAGCAACTGTTCGCCAGGTTCGACAAAATGACATCTCTAGTAGAGACCCTACTTCAAGCGCTAAACACTATGCTTATTAATAGCACAAAAAATAACAACAGTGTCCAAAATGAACTCCATTAGGGTAGCACTGTGGAACGCCAACGGAGTCCTTTCCAAAGCGAATGAGATTTCGGCCTTCATCGAGCTTCATCACATCGATGTGTTTCTGCTCACGGAGACTCATTTCTGCTCCCGCATCACTTTCAGGGTGCCAGGCTACACTCTCCACACCGCCAACCACCCAGACAACAGCCAACATGGAGGAGCAGCAATACTGATCAAGTCGTCCTTGTCCCACTATCCACTTGAGTCGTCCTGCCACTGGCATATGCAAGCTGC